>NW_026284301.1:242500-265000 GCF_023373465.1 Oncorhynchus keta
CTGTAACTAACTAATTCTTATTACACACTGGTCTGTAACTAACTAATTCTTATTACTCATGAATGGTCTGTAACTAACTAATTCTTATTACACACTGGTCTGTAACTAACTAATTCTTATTACACACTGGTCTGTAACTAACTAATTCTTATTACACACTGGTCTGTAACTTACTAATTCTTATTACACACTGGTCTGTAACTAACTAATTCTTATTACATACTGGTCTGTAACTAACTAATTCTTATTACATACTGGTCTGTAACTAACTAATTCTTATTACACACTGGTCTGTAACTAACTAATTCTTATTACACACTGGTCTGTAACTAACTAATTCTTATTACACACTGGTCTGTATAACTAACTAATTCTTATTACACACTGGTCTGTAACTAACTAATTCTTATTACAAACTGGTCTGTAACTAACTAATTCTTATTATACACTGGTCTGTAACTAACTAATTCTTATTACATACTGGTCTGTAACTAACTAATTCTTATTACAAACTGGTCTGTAACTAACTAATTCTTATTACACACTGGTCTGTAACTAACTAATTCTTATTACAAACTGGTCTGTAACTAACTAATTCTTATTACACACTGGTCTGTAACTAACTAATTCTTATTACATACTGGTCTGTAACTAACTAATTCTTATTACATACTGGTCTGTAACTAACTAATTCTTATTACAAACTGGTCTGTAACTAACTAATTCTTATTACACACTGGTCTGTAACTAACTAATTCTTATTACACACTGGTCTGTAACTAACTAATTCTTATTACACACTGGTCTGTAACTAACTAATTCTTATTACATACTGGTCTGTAACTAACTAATTCTTATTACACACTGGTCTGTAACTAACTAATTCTTATTACACACTGGTCTGTAACTAACTAATTCTTATTACACACTGGTCTGTATAACTAACTAATTATTATTACACACTGGTCTGTAACTAACTAATTCTTATTACACACTGGTCTGTAACTAACTAATTCTTATTAAACACTGGTCTGTAACTAACTAATTCTTATTACATACTGGTCTGTAACTAACTAATTCTTATTACACACTGGTCTGTAACTAACTAATTCTTATTACAAACTGGTCTGTAACTAACTAATTCTTATTACACACTGGTCTGTAACTAACTAATTCTTATTACACACTGGTCTGTAACTAACTAATTCTTATTACATACTGGTCTGTAACTAACTAATTCTTATTACACACTGGTCTGTAACTAACTAATTCTTATTACACACTGGTCTGTAACTAACTAATTCTTATTACACACTGGTCTGTAACTAACTAATTCTTATTACACACTGGTCTGTAACTAACTAATTCTTATTACACACTGGTCTGTAACTAACTAATTCTTATTACACACTGGTCTGTAACTAACTAATTCTTATTACACACTGGTCTGTAACTAACTAATTCTTATTACACACTGGTCTGTAACTAACTAATTCTTATTACACACTGGTCTGTAACTAACTAATTCTTATTACACACTGGTCTGTAACTAACTAATTCTTATTACAAACTGGTCTGTAACTAACTAATTCTTATTACACACTGGTCTGTAACTAACTAATTCTTATTACACACTGGTCTGTAACTAACTAATTCTTATTACAAACTGGTCTGTAACTAACTAATTCTTATTACACACTGGTCTGTAACTAACTAATTCTTATTACATACTGGTCTGTAACTTAACTAATTCTTATTACACACTGGTCTGTAACTAACTAATTCTTATTACACACTGGTCTGTAACTAACTAATTCTTATTACACACTGGTCTGTAACTAACTAATTCTTATTACACACTGGTCTGTAACTAACTAATTCTTATTACAAACTGGTCTGTAACTAACTAATTCTTATTACACACTGGTCTGTAACTAACTAATTCTTATTACACACTGGTCTGTAACTAACTAATTCTTATTACACACTGGTCTGTAACTAACTAATTCTTATTACTCATGAATGGTCTGTAACTAACTAATTCTTATTACACACTGGTCTGTAACTAACTAATTCTTATTACACACTGGTCTGTAACTAACTAATTCTTATTACATACTGGTCTGTAACTAACTAATTCTTATTACACACTGGTCTGTAACTAACTAATTCTTATTACACACTGGTCTGTATAACTAACTAATTCTTATTACAAACTGGTCTGTAACTAACTAATTCTTATTACTCATGAATGGTCTGTAACTAACTAATTCTTATTACACACTGGTCTGTAACTAACTAATTCTTATTACACACTGGTCTGTAACTAACTAATGGTCTTATTACACACTGGTCTGTAACTAACTAATTCTTATTACACACTGGTCTGTAACTAACTAATTCTTATTACAAACTGGTCTGTAACTAACTAATTCTTATTACACACTGGTCTGTAACTAACTAATTCTTATTACACACTGGTCTGTAACTAACTAATTCTTATTACACACTGGTCTGTAACTAACTAATTCTTATTACACACTGGTCTGTAACTAACTAATTCTTATTACACACTGGTCTGTAACTAACTAATTCTTATTACACACTGGTCTGTAACTAACTAATTCTTATTACACACTGGTCTGTAACTAACTAATTCTTATTACACACTGGTCTGTAACTAACTAATTCTTATTACACACTGGTCTGTAACTAACTAATTCTTATTACACACTGGTCTGTAACTAACTAATTCTTATTACACACTGGTCTGTAACTAACTAATTCTTTTCTTATTACACACTGGTCTGTAACTAACTAATTCTTATTACATACTGGTCTGTAACTAACTAATTCTTATTACACACTGGTCTGTAACTAACTAATTCTTATTACACACTGGTCTGTAACTAACTAATTCTTATTACACACTGGTCTGTAACTAACTAATTCTTATTACACACTGGTCTGTAACTAACTAATTCTTATTACACACTGGTCTGTAACTAACTAATTCTTATTACACACTGGTCTGTAACTAACTAATTCTTATTACACACTGGTCTGTAACTAACTAATTCTTATTACACACTGGTCTGTAACTAACTAATTCTTATTACACACTGGTCTGTAACTAACTAATTCTTATTACACACTGGTCTGTAACTAACTAATTCTTATTACACACTGGTCTGTAACTAACTAATTCTTATTACACACTGGTCTGTAACTAACTAATTCTTATTACACACTGGTCTGTATAACTAACTAATTATTATTACACACTGGTCTGTAACTAACTAATTCTTATTACATACTGGTCTGTAACTAACTAATTCTTATTACACACTGGTCTGTAACTAACTAATTCTTATTACATACTGGTCTGTAACTA
The DNA here is from genome assembly GCF_023373465.1 of Oncorhynchus keta. Taxonomy (NCBI): domain Eukaryota; kingdom Metazoa; phylum Chordata; class Actinopteri; order Salmoniformes; family Salmonidae; genus Oncorhynchus; species Oncorhynchus keta. The sequence goes on from NW_026284301.1 coordinate 245,895, forward strand.
ACTAACTGGTCTTCTTATTACACACTGGTCTGTAACTAACTAATTCTTATTACATACTGGTCTGTAACTAACTAATTCTTATTACACACTGGTCTGTAACTAACTAATTCTTATTACATACTGGTCTGTAACTAACTAATTCTTATTACACACTGGTCTGTAACTAACTAATTCTTATTACACACTGGTCTGTAACTAACTAATTCTTATTACATACTGGTCTGTATAACTAACTAATTCTTATTACATACTGGTCTGTAACTAACTTATTACACTGGTCTGTAACTAACTAATTCTTATTACACACTGGTCTGTAACTAACTAATGGTCTTATTACATACTGGTCTGTAACTAACTAATTCTTATTACATACTGGTCTGTAACTAACTAATTCTTATTACACACTGGTCTTCTTATTACACATGAATGGTCTGTAACTAACTAATTCTTATTACACACTGGTCTGTAACTAACTAATTCTTATTACACACTGGTCTGTAACTAACTAATTCTTATTACTAATTCTTATGAATGGTCTGTAACTAACTAATTCTTATTACACACTGGTCTGTAACTAACTAATTCTTATTACAAACTGGTCTGTAACTAACTAATTCTTATTACTCATGAATGGTCTGTAACTAACTAATTCTTATTACACACTGGTCTGTAACTAACTAATTCTTATTACACACTGGTCTGTAACTAACTAATTCTTATTACACACTGGTCTGTAACTAACTAATTCTTATTACACACTGGTCTGTAACTAACTAATTCTTATTACACACTGGTCTGTAACTAACTAATTCTTATTACACACTGGTCTGTAACTAACTAATTCTTATTACACACTGGTCTGTAACTAACTAATTCTTATTACACACTGGTCTGTAACTAACTAATTCTTATTACATACTGGTCTGTAACTAACTAATTCTTATTACACTGGTCTGTAACTAACTAATTCTTATTATAACTAACTAATTCTTATTACACTGGTCTGTAACTAACTAATTCTTATTACACACTGGTCTGTAACTAAACTTATTAACTGGTCTGTTCTTATTACACACTGGTCTGTAACTAACTAATTCTTATTACACACTGGTCTGTACTAACTAACTAATTCTTATTATTACACACTGGTCTGTAACTAACTAATTCTTATTACACACTGGTCTGTAACTAACTAATTCTTATTACACACTGGTCTGTAACTAACTAATTCTTATTACACACTGGTCTGTAACTAACACTTATTACACACTGGTCTGTAACTAACTAATTCTTATTACACACTGGTCTGTAACTAACTAATTCTTATTACACACTGGTCTGTAACTAACTAATTCTTATTACACACTGGTCTGTAACTCACTAATTCTTATTACAAACTGGTCTGTAACTAACTAATTCTTATTACACACTGGTCTGTAACTAACTAATTCTTATTACACACTGGTCTGTAACTAACTAATTCTTATTACAAACTGGTCTGTAACTAACTAATTCTTATTACACACTGGTCTGTAACGAACTAATTCTTATTACTCATGAATGGTCTGCCATTCACATGAATGACATCACTGCACTAAAAGAAAACCTTCCCTTGAAAACACAGCAATAACCATGTGTATGTTACAGGCTGCAACTAGCCTACAGTAGTTTACAGTTATTTGATCACCTGCTGTATACTTTAGGCTAATCCACATCTGTTTCCTCCATTTAATTGCATGTAGTTGATCGTTATGGTCGGTGAGGAGAGAGGCGACCGTGTCAGAAACACGTGTATTATCTTGGCCATTTCTGCACCTCGTGTCAGAAACACTTGTATTATCTTGGCCATTTCTGCACCTCGTGTCAGAAACACTTGTATTATCTTGGCCATTTCTGCACCTCGTGTCAGAAACACTTGTATTATCTTGGCCATTTCTGCACCTCGTGTCAGAAACACTTGTAATATCTTGGCCATTTCTGCACCTCGTGTCAGAAACACTTGTATTATCTTGGCCATTTCTGCACCTCGTGTCAGAAACACTTGTATTATCTTGGCCATTTCTGCACCTCGTGTCAGAAACACTTGTATTATCTTGGCCATTTCTGCACCTCGTGTCAGAAACACTTGTAATATCTTGGCCATTTCTGCACCTCGTGTCAGAAACACTTGTATTATCTTGGCCATTTCTGCACCTCGTGTCAGAAACACTTGTATTATCTTGGCCATTTCTGCACCTCGTGTCAGCTGCACTGCCGTTATTAACTGAAATAAACAACAGCCATTGAAAACCAGACGTATGCGCAGTCAAAAGATGCCTTCATAAAACTGTGTCCTGTTGTATTATGGGGTGTTATGGGGTGTTATGGGGTGTTATGGGGTGTTATGGCTACTGGGGTCTCTCATTAAAGCTCCATTGAGACGTGATTTAACCCCAGTGAATCACAGTGTCCCTCATGGCTAAACAATATTGCAGGGGCCTCCCTCCTCTCTTTCCTTTCCCCTCTCCGTCCCTTTGGCTGGGCCCACTCGGGAACTACGTGCCTGCAGCTCAAACAGCCTGGCTGCAGGGGTAGGACAGGGTAGGACACCCAGCTGTCATGTCTAATTACAGGCCTGAATACGGAGCAGGGATGAATAACTAACGCGGGGTCCATAGTGACGCTAGCTACTAGCTCTGTTCAAGGGGCCAATACTGTACGGACAGACAAACTGGCTTCGGCTTTAGAAATACAGTCGCAGTGGCAGCTCTGCTGTTTCAGGACTGTGTGTGTGTGTGTGTGTGTGTGTGTGTGTGTGTGTGTGTGTGTGTGTGTGTGTGTGTGTGTGTGTGTGTGTGTGTGTGTGTGTGTGTGTGTGTGTGTGTGTGTGTGTGCGTGTGCGTGTGCGTGTGCGTGTGTGTTCGAGGGAGAGGGAGAGGAAGAGAGGTGGACAGGGTTCTGGGGTTCAGTAAAGCATGCTATGTTTAGACTAGTTTGAATGCAGTAATGAACAGAGTTTTCCTCTTCGTTCTTCTACGTGTGGTTTCTGTCCCATGAGGCACTTGGTCTTTTGGCTTCCGACGTAGTTTTAGTGGGAGACGAAGACAGAAGAGGAGTGACGGTTGGTTGTGTTGACAGTGTGTGATGATGATTCTGTTGACTGGCTTTGTGATTCCTGGGACACATTATCAGTCTGCAAATGTCTGTTGACTGAAAATTATAACTACCTTAATGTTAAAAGTATTTTATGCTTAGTACAACATCTCTCATTGAAGTGACTATAGACTACGGTATATTTATTCTCTGGTTACTATAGACTACAGTATATTTATTCTCTGGTCACTATAGACTACAGTATATTTATTCTCTGGTCACTATAGACTACAGTATATTTATTCTCTGGTCACTATAGACTACAGTATATTTATTCTCTGGTCACTATAGACTACAGTATATTTATTCTCTGGTCACTATAGACTACAGTATATTTATTCTCTGGTCACTATAGACTACAGTATATTTATTCTCTGGTCACTATAGACTACAGTATATTTATTATCTGGTCACTATAGACTACAGTATATTTATTATCTGGTCACTGTAGACTACAGTATATTTATTCTCTGGTCACTATAGACTACAGTATATTTATTCTCTGGTCACTATAGACTACAGTATATTTATTCTCTGGTCACTATAGACTACAGTATATTTATTCTCTGGTCACTATAGACTACAGTATATTTATTCTCTGGTCACTATAGACTACAGTATATTTATTCTCTGGTCACTATAGACTACAGTATATTTATTCTCTGGTCACTATAGACTACAGTATATTTATTATCTGGTCACTATAGACTACAGTATATTTATTCTCTGGTTACTATAGACTACAGTATATTTATTCTCTGGTCACTATAGACTACAGTATATTTATTCTCTGGTCACTGTAGACTACAGTATATTTATTCTCTGGTCACTATAGACTACAGTATATTTATTATCTGGTCACTGTAGACTACAGTATATTTATTCTCTGGTCACTATAGACTACAGTATATTTATTATCTGGTCACTATAGACTACAGTATATTTATTCTCTGGTCACTATAGACTACAGTATATTTATTCTCTGGTCACTATAGACTACAGTATATTTATTCTCTGGTCACTATAGACTACAGTATATTTATTCTCTGGTCACTATAGACTACAGTATATTTATTCTCTGGTCACTATAGACTACAGTATATTTATTCTCTGGTCACTGTAGACTACAGTATATTTATTCTCTGGTCACTATAGACTACAGTATATTTATTATCTGGTCACTGTAGACTACAGTATATTTATTCTCTGGTCACTATAGACTACAGTATATTTATTATCTGGTCACTATAGACTACAGTATATTTATTCTCTGGTCACTATAGACTACAGTATATTTATTCTCTGGTCACTATAGACTACAGTATATTTATTCTCTGGTCACTATAGACTACAGTATATTTATTCTCTGGTCACTATAGACTACAGTATATTTATTCTCTGGTCACTATAGACTACAGTATATTTATTCTCTGGTCACTATAGACTACAGTATATTTATTATCTGGTCACTATAGACTACAGTATATTTATTCTCTGGTCACTATAGACTACAGTATATTTATTCTCTGGTCACTGTAGACTACAGTATATTTATTATCTGGTCACTGTAGACTACAGTATATTTATTCTCTGGTCACTATAGACTACAGTATATTTATTCTCTGGTCACTATAGACTACTGTATATTTATTATCTGGTCACTATAGACTACAGTATATTTATTCTCTGGTCACTATAGACTACAGTATATTTATTCTCTGGTCACTATAGACTACAGTATATTTATTCTCTGGTCACTATAGACTACAGTATATTTATTCTCTGGTCACTATAGACTACAGTATATTTATTATACTATTTATTTATTCTCTGGTCACTATAGACTACAGTATATTTATTCTCTGGTCACTATAGACTACAGTATATTTATTCTCTGGTCACTATAGACTACAGTATATTTATTCTCTGGTCACTATAGACTACAGTATATTTATTCTCTGGTCACTATAGACTACAGTATATTTATTCTCTGGTCACTATAGACTACAGTATATTTATTCTCTGGTCACTATAGACTACAGTATATTTATTCTCTGGTCACTATAGACTACAGTATATTTATTCTCTGGTCACTATAGACTACAGTATATTTATTCTCTGGTCACTATAGACTACAGTATATTTATTCTCTGGTCACTATAGACTACAGTATATTTATTCTGGTCACTATAGACTACAGGTCACTATAGACTACAGTATATTTATTCTCTGGTCACTATAGACTACAGTATATTTATTCTCTGGTCACTATAGACTACAGTATATTTATTCTCTGGTCACTATAGACTACAGTATATTTATTCTCTGGTCACTATAGACTACAGTATATTTATTATCTGGTCACTATAGACTACAGTATATTTATTCTCTGGTCACTATAGACTACAGTATATTTATTCTCTGGTCACTGTAGACTACAGTATATTTATTCTCTGGTCACTATAGACTACAGTATATTTATTCTCTGGTCACTATAGACTACAGTATATTTATTCTCTGGTCACTATAGACTACAGTATATTTATTCTCTGGTCACTATAGACTACAGTATATTTATTCTCTGGTCACTATAGACTACAGTATATTTATTCTCTGGTCACTATAGACTACAGTATATTTATTCTCTGGTCACTATAGACTACAGTATATTTATTCTCTGGTCACTATAGACTACAGTATATTTATTCTCTGGTCACAGTATATTTACTACAGTATATTTATTCTCTGGTCACTATAGACTACAGTATATTTATTTATCTGGTCACTGTAGACTACAGTATATTTATTCTCTGGTCACTATAGACTACAGTATATTTATTCTCTGGTCACTATAGACTACAGTATATTTATTCTCTGGTCACTATAGACTACAGTATATTTATTCTCTGGTTACTATAGACTACAGTATATTTATTCTCTGGTCACTATAGACTACAGTATATTTATTCTCTGGTCACTATAGACTACAGTATATTTATTCTCTGGTCACTATAGACTACAGTATATTTATTCTCTGGTCACTGTAGACTACAGTATATTTATTATCTGGTCACTATAGACTACAGTATATTTATTCTCTGGTCACTATAGACTACAGTATATTTATTATCTGGTCACTATAGACTACAGTATATTTATTCTCTGGTCACTATAGACTACAGTATATTTATTCTCTGGTCACTATAGACTACAGTATATTTATTCTCTGGTCACTATAGACTACAGTATATTTATTCTCTGGTCACTATAGACTACAGTATATTTATTCTCTGGTCGCTGTAGACTACAGTATATTTATTCTCTGGTCACTGTAGACTACAGTATATTTATTATCTGGTCACTATAGACTACAGTATATTTATTCTCTGGTCACTATAGACTACAGTATATTTATTCTCTGGTCATTAGGATGTAGGCCAGGTATGGAGGTCATTATACCTGTGCTGTAAAACTAAGTGTTGAGGATCTGAACAGCTTTCTGTAACACTTTTGAAACACATCAAGGCACTTTGAACTTCAATGAAAACGTGTCAAAGTGTTTAGATTGTAAAGACCAGTGCTTATTTACTCTAATACTTGTTAAACACACGAACACGTTTATTCAGTAGAAGTCATTAGGTTTTGTACACTAAACACTGGGGGTGTTGTTTTAACACTGTAGGGTGTAATGCCATATTTGCATATTTCCCAGCATGCTTTTCAAATGAATGTGAGAGATAACCACCAATCACTGTGTTTGTTAGTGACAGAGATATGATTGTTGCCTTCAATAACTTCTACTACTGAAGCCTGCACCAGATGACTGACTAAGTGAATGTGTTTCCATTCAAAAATGAACCCTTAATGACCTCATATTATATATGTCATACGGTCTTTAGTTATGGCCTAGTTATCCTCGACATTGTGGTTTGAAAATCCTGGCTCACGGGCCACATCAGACCTGCAAGTCACAATGTGCTGGTTTGTGAAGTGATTAGTTGTTCCTATCAGAATCCAGCCAGAGGGAGGATATCCAAGAATTAGAATATTTCAGTCAGAATGGTTGCTATGGTGAAGGATTTAACAAACAAGACGACCTAAACCAGGGCTCCCCAACTGGTGATTTCACTATTTATTTTATTTTTGGAATTCTGTTCCAAAGGATTCCTATTCATAATTAACATATACTTGTATATGTGATCATATACGCAAGGTTTGAAATTTTAGTCAAATATTAAGTTTGTTTGGGCTTCTTGCAGTCAATTTGCAGTCTACAAATGACTTGTAATTATGTTCCGGATCCCTGACCAGCCGCTCTTACAAACTTGGGCTGTCAGCTGAATCTAAGTGAAGACCCCTGACCTAAACCATCTAAACTGGAACAACCATCTCAGTAACGGGTGGAATAAATCCAATCGGTAAGGGGTTGGATTTATACCACCCGTTACTGAGATGGTTGTTCAAGTTTAGATGGTTTAGGTCAGGGGTCTTCACTTAGATTCAGCTGACAGACCAAGTTTGTAAGAGCGGCTGATTAGTTTAGAACAATTTGAGTCATCTTTTTATAGTATAAGATCATTTATTCAATCAATGTGCATGAGGAAAAACAGATATTAAAGCAAACTATTCTAAAGATCAACAAAGCATGCTGGGAGATATGATAATGAGTGTGTGTGTGTGTCCCCTGCTGAGAGAGTTAGTGAAAATGAACCCGACGCGTTTGAGTAACAACAACACCACGTGATTGAAAATATTTCTTGACTGTTCAGTTGTTCTGAAATGTAGGTAACGTGACAGACATTCATTCCTAACACTGATCTGAATTATAGACGTGGAAAGTCACATGAATTTCTAACGACTAAATGCACTCTGAACAGGACAATGGAAACATATTTCACATGTGAACACCTAGGAGATAGGTGTTTGCCTGGTTGGAAACTGACTGGAGAAAGCTGACTATCATGTTTAATATTGCGCTCTTTAACACGTGTGTTTAAGATGGGAACACTTAATGGCTAATCTAAACATCTCATGTTTAAGTTTCATACACAGACATTAAGGTTATAAACGGGTCACATGTTTCATGGTTTTACAGTGATTTACAATGACTCTTTTCTGTTCTAGGGAGATCGTGTGATTAGAAATGTGCGTCCCAAATGGCAGCCTATTCCCTACATAGTGCACTACTTTTGACCAGAGCCCTATGGACCCTAATATGCCCAATGGGCCCTGGTAAAAAGTAGTTCATTATGTATGGAATAGGCTGCCATTTGAAAAATAAACAAGGTCCCGTTTCTAACCTCCATAAAGGGGTGGTGTAGTCCTGTTTCTAACCTCTAAGAGGGGTGGTTTAGTCCTGTTTCTAACCTCTAAGAGGGGTGGTTTGGTCCTGTTTCTAACCTCTAAGAGGGGTGGTTTAGTCCTGTTTCTAACCTCTAAGAGGGGTGGTTTAGTCCTGTTTCTAACCTCTAAGAGGGGTGGTTTAGTCCTGTTTCTAACCTCTAAGAGGGGTGGTTTAGTCCTGTTTCTAACCTCTAAGAGGGGTGGTTTAGTCCTGTTTCTAACCTCTAAGAGGGGTGGTTTGGTCCTGTTTCTAACCTCTAAGAGGGGTGGTTTGGTCCTGTTTCTAACCTCTAAGAGGGGTGGTTTAGTCCTGTTTCTAACCTCCATAAAGGGGTGGTTTAGTCCTGTTTCTAACCTCTAAGAGGTATGGTTTGGTCCTGTTTCTAAGGGGTGGTTTAGTCCCGTTTCTAACCTCTAAGAGGTATGGTTTGGTCCTGTTTCTAAGGGTGGTTTAGTCCTGTTTCTAACCTCTAAGAGGTATGGTTTGGTCCTGTTTCTAAGGGGTGGTTTAGTCCTGTTTCTAACCTCTAAGAGGTATGGTTTGGTCCTGTTTCTAAGGGTGGTTTAGTATTTTGTCTTGGAGGACCATCTATTCATTGTGTTTGTTTTTCTCTCTCTCTCCAGGTCGAGACATGGCCAACACAACCCTACCAGGTTATCCCCCTCACGTACCCCCCACCGGCCAAGGCAGCTACCCCACCTCAACACTGGCCGGAATGGTTCCTGGTGAGTCTACGTTTTTTTGTAGATATTACATTTTAGTTTAATATGTTATTTTCATTTCAAGATTGTATTAACAGTTTCTCAAATAAAGCAATGACCTGTAGAGTGGACACACAGCACACATCAAGAGGCTATCAAGAAACGAGTCCTGCTGGATGACTGAGAGACAGACAGAGACATGGTTAAAAGACATGTCCTCTCAGTTCCACTCCAGTATCTTAACTCACATCAAGACTATCAAGAAACGAGTCCTGCTGGATGACTGAGAGACAGACAGAGACATGGTTAAAAGACATGTCCTCTCAGTTCCACTCCAGTATCTTAACTCACATCAAGAGGCTATCAAGAAACGAGTCCTGCTGGATGACTGAGAGACAGACAGAGACATGGTTAAAAGACATGTCCTCTCAGTTCCACTCCAGTATCTTAACTCAGTCCTGCATCTGAGAGACAGAGGCTAAAAGACATCAGTTCCACTCCAGTATCTTAAACATCAAGAGACTATCCGAGTCCTGCTGATGATAGACTGAGACATGGTTAAAAGACAGACAGAGACATGGTTAAAAGACATGTCCTCTCAGTTCCACACCAGTATCTTAACTCACATCAAGAGGCTATCAAGAAACGAGTCCTGCTGGATGACTGAGAGACAGACAGAGACATGGTTAAAAGACATGTCCTCTCAGTTCCACTCCAGTATCTTAACTCATTATCTCTCTGTGGTGTATACAGTGCATGAGGCATTCCCAGGAGCCGTCGATAAACAGCTAGCGATCTCCTCTCCTCCGTCTCCCTCCCAGTCATCCACTCGGCCTCCTCAGTGGTCAGAGCACCTCCCTTTCCTCCTCTACTTAACCTGCAGTTCAGGTTCACAACAAACAGTGAAGGGTCACAACACACAGGCATGGGAGGCCAGTCAATATTTAAATCACTATCTCTCTAAGGAGGGTCAGGCTGTGCCAGGGCTAGTGTTTCACTGCCAGAACACAGCAACCAGACACTGGGGCGAGACGGGATTGGACAGGATGCATTCTGGTTACAGCACTGATTCACTGGTTGTTTCCTGGTATTCCCCCTCCCTGTGCACGTATACCCCAACCCAGCACAGGCAGCACGCACCGCCATTTGTCTTTGAGCTGATCAACCCATGCGGAAAGGAAATCCAATCGAGTGCACAGCTGTGTTAGAAAATCATTAACCGATTACAGCATGCTCAAATGGCTTCAGGATTCAGCCCCCCCCCCCACTCCCCTCTCCCGCGTCCATCCGTGCGATCACTGTTTTGTCCACTGGATGTAATGCACACTGCTGATTTTAATGTCAGTTTCAGCATAGAGTATCAGCAACACACACAGAGCCTTCACAAGGTGTTCACACTGCTTGACTTTTTCCACATTTTGAGGTGTTTTGCAGCCTGAATTTAAAATGGATTCAGTGTCACTGATACACACAGTACCTCATAATGTCAAAGGGCAATTATGTATAAATGTTTACAAATGAATGAAAAATTAAAAGCTGAAATGTTGTGAGTCAATAAGTGTTAAACCCCTTTGTTACGGAGATCCTAAATAAGTTCAGGAGTTCAGGACTTCCACAGTGTAAAGTCACTGTGATTACACGAGTACTTTCACAGTGTAAAGTCACTGTAATTACATGAGTACTTCCACAGTGTAAAGTCACTGTAATTACATGAGTACTTCCACAGTGTAAAGTCACTGTAATTACATGAGTACTTCCACAGTGTAAAGTCACTGTAATTACATGAGTACTTCCACAGTGTAAAGTCACTGTAATTACATGAGTACTTCCACAGTGTAAAGTCACTGTAATTACATGAGTACTTCCACAGTGTAAAGTCACTGTAATTACATGAGTACTTCCACAGTGTAAAGTCACTGTAATTACATGAGTACTTCCACAGTGTAAAGTGACTTTAATTGCATGAGTAATTCCAAAGTGTAAAGTCACTGTAATTACATGAGTACTTCCACAGTGTAAAGTCACTGTAATTACATGAGTACTTCCACAGTGTAAAGTCACTGTGATTACATGAGTACTTCCACAGTGTAAAGTCACTGTAATTACATGAGTACTTCCACAGTGTGAAGTGACTGTAATTACATGAGTACTTCCACAGTGTAAAGTCACTGTAATTACATGAGTACTTCCACAGTGTAAAGTGACTTTAATTACATGAGTAATTCCAAAGTGTAAAGTCACTGTAATTACATGAGTACTTCCACAGTGTAAAGTCACTGTGATTACATGAGTACTTCCACAGTGTAAAGTCACTGTAATTACATGAGTACTTTCACAGTGTAAAGTCACTGTAATTACATGAGTACTTTCACAGTGTAAAGTCACTGTAATTACATGAGTACTTTCACAGTGTAAAGTCACTGTAATTACATGAGTACTTTCACAGTGTAAAGTGACTGTGATGTAACGTGCTCTCTATTATTTCCATGACAGTCAGTTCATCTGGTTGGAGATGGAGAACACAATGTGTTTTTTTGTCACCACGTCTTATCAAATATATATTCTTTATCACTCAGTCGTTCTCATCAGTCACGAGCCACCAGCAGTAACATGGTGCTGGTGGCTCTCCTTTAAACCCTTCATTTATCTGACCCACAGACACTAAGATTTAGTGACAGGCCCCAAACACTGTTAAAATCTCAGCCTTTTATTGTCTCATAAAAGAATAAAACGTGTTGGACCAACAGCATTGCTCACTGGCATGGTCTAAGTTACTTCCTGCCCGCACTGAACTTCTGTGGCACAAAACAGCCAGACCTGGGGGTTCAGATCTATAGAAAGGGGTTGCCATTCCTCGGAGGAAGTCTATAACAAGAGTTTATAATGCCATTTCAACCATCAGAAAGGATGCTAGCAAATGTGTTAAAATCACAGTGTTTACACAGAGTTGTATGATGTGGAATATAGACGAGGTACAGGACAGTAGTTACTATGACAGCAGGTGTTAAGAGGTACAGGACAGTAGATACTATGACAGCAGTTGTTATGAAGTACGGGACAGTAGATACTATGACAGCAGGTGTGAAGAGGTACAGGACAGTAGATACTATGACAGCAGGTGTTATGAGGTACAGGACAGTAGATACTATGACAGCAGGTGTTATGAGGTACAGGACAGTAGATACTATGACAGCAGGTGTTAAGAGGTACAGGACAGTAGATACTATGACAGCAGGTGTAATGAGGTACAGGACAGTAGATACTATGACAGCAGGTCTAATGAGGTACAGGACAGTAGATACTATGACAGCAGGTGAGGTACAGGACAGTAGATACTATGACAGCAGGTCTAATGAGGTACAGGACAGTAGATACTATGACAGCAGGTGTTATGAGGTACAGGACAGTAGATACTATGACAGCAGGTGTAATGAGGTACAGGACAGTAGATACTATGACAGCAGGTGAGGTACAGGACAGTAGATACTATGACAGCAGGTGTTAAGAGGTACAGGACAGTAGATACTATGACAGCAGGTGTTAAGAGGTACAGGACAGTAGATACTATGACAGCAGGTGAGGTACAGGACAGTAGATACTATGACAGCAGGTGTTAAGAGGTACAGGACAGTAGATACTATGACAGCAGGTGTAATGAGGTACAGGACAGTAGATACTATGACAGCAGGTGTTAAGAGGTACAGGACAGTAGATACTATGACAGCAGGTGTAATGAGGTACAGGACAGTAGATACTATGACAGCAGGTGTTATGAGGTACAGGACAGTAGATACTATGACAGCAGGTGTTATGAGGTACAGGACAGTAGATACTATGACAGCAGGTGTTATGAGGTACAGGACAGTAGATACTATGACAGCAGGTGTTATGAGGTACAGGACAGTAGATACTATGACAGCAGGTGTTAAGAGGTACAGGACAGTAGATACTATGACAGCAGGTGTTAAGAGGTACAGGACAGTAGATACTATGACAGCAGGTGTTAAGAGGTACAGGACAGTAGATACTATGACAGCAGGTGGTAGATACTATGACAGGTCTAATGAGGTACAGGACAGTAGATACTATGACAGCAGGTGTTATGAGGTACAGGACAGTAGATACTATGACAGCAGGTGTTAAGAGGTACAGGACAGTAGATACTATGACAGCAGGTGTAATGAGGTACAGGACAGTAGATACTATGACAGCAGGTCTAATGAGGTACAGGACAGTAGATACTATGACAGCAGGTGAGGTGACAGGACAGTAGATACTATGACAGCAGGTGAGGTACAGGACAGTAGATACTATGACAGCAGGTGTTATGAGGTACAGGACAGTAGATACTATGACAGCAGGTGAGGTACAGGACAGTAGATACTATGACAGCAGGTGTTAAGAGGTACAGGACAGTAGATACTATGACAGCAGGTGTAATGAGGTACAGGACAGTAGATACTATGACAGCAGGTGTAAAGAGGTACAGGACAGTAGATACTATGACAGCAGGTGTTAAGAGGTACAGGACAGTAGATACTATGACAGCAGGTGTTAAGAGGTACAGGACAGTAGATACTATGACAGCAGGTGTAATGAGGTACAGGACAGTAGATACTATGACAGCAGGTGTTATGAGGTACAGGACAGTAGATACTATGACAGCAGGTGTTAAGAGGTACAGGACATTAGATACTATGACAGCAGGTGTTAAGAGGTACAGGACAGTAGATACTATGACAGCAGGTGTTATGAGGTACAGGACAGTAGATACTATGACAGCAGGTGTTAAGAGGTACAGGACAGTAGATACTATGACAGCAGGTGTTAAGAGGTACAGGACAGTAGATACTATGACAGCAGGTGTTAAGAGGTACAGGACAGTAGATACTATGACAGCAGGTGTAATGAGGTACAGGACAGTAGATACTATGACAGCAGGTGTTAAGAGGTACAGGACAGTAGATACTATGACAGCAGGTGTAATGAGGTACAGGACAGTAGATACTATGACAGCAGGTGTTAAGAGGTACAGGACAGTAGATACTATAACAGCAGGTGTTAAGAGGTACAGGACAGTAGATACTATGACAGCAGTTGTTAAGAGGTACAGGACAGTAGATAATATGACAGCAGGTGTTATGAGGTACAGGACAGTAGATACTATGACAGTGGGTGTGGAAGACCACAACTGTCAGATTTTCATCAGATCTTTCAGTCTTGCATCATGAAAATTAAATGGAGAGAAATAATAAGAACTAAATAACCTGGTTGACTAGTCTCACATAAATGACTATTAAATTACCCCCATATGTTATATATGAGGGGAAATGGCTAGCAAGTGAAAGAGTTTCACAAGATAATGGAATGGGACTTTAGAAATGCTAATTGTTTTGTTTTGTTTTACAGGGAGTGAGTTTACAGGAAACCCTTACAGTCATCCACAGTACACGACCTACAACGAGGCATGGCGGTTCAGCAACCCAGCATTACTAAGTGAGTGTGACTGACTGGACTCTTACAGCATATCACAACCACTACAGTGTTATTATATATATATATTTTAACATATCCCTTTAAATTATATATATATTTTAAAATGTGCAACATTGCAACATTTGTTTTATTGTATTAGACTTGGCCGTTATAATGAATTTACAACAGCTAACGGATACAACCGTTAGAATAGGAGTTATTGAGAAGACCACAGGAGACATAATTACAGTGTTTTGTGGGTTATGGTGGATGTTGTTTCCAACGGTCCATTTCTTCTGTTAACCTTCCAGGTTCCCCTTATTATTATAGTGCCACATCCAGAGGTTCCGGACCACCTACTGCTGCCACGGCATATGACCGCCACTAGTTACCATGGAAACCAAATCAACCACCACCACCTACACCATGACTACAACCATGGCTTCGGCAGCGTCCATGTTGCCCCGGTGTGAACAGAGGGCATGAGGGGATACCGTTAAAGACAGCTAACAGGCAGCTCCATTTCCTGTATATCACACTACTACACACAACAGAAGAAGAACAGTCCTCCTGGATACCACACTACTACACACAACAGAAGAAGAACGGTCCTCCTGGATACCACACTACTACACACAACAGAAGAAGAACGGTCCTCCTGGATACCACACTACTACACACAACAGAAGAAGAACGGTCCTCCTGGATACCACACTACTACACACAACAGAAGAAGAACGGTCCTCCTGGATACCACACTACTACACACAACAGAAGAAGAACGGTCCTCCTGGATACCACACTACTACACACAACAGAAGAAGAACGGTCCTCCTGGATACCACACTACTACACACAACAGAAGAAGAACGGTCCTCCTGGATACCACACTACTACACACAACAGAAGAAGAACGGTCCTCCTGGATACCACACTACTACACACAACAGAAAATTACCTGATCGTTCGGGATACCACACTACTACACACAACAGAAAATTACCTGATCGTTCGGGATACCACACTACTACACACAACAGAAAATTACCTGATCGTTCGGGATACCACACTACTACACACAACAGAAAATTACCTGATCGTTCTGGATACCACACTACTACACACAACAGAAAATTACCTGATCGTTCGGGATACCACACTACTACACACAACAGAAAATTACCTGATCGTTCGGGATACCACACTACTACACACAACAGAAAATTACCTGATCGTTCGGGATACCACACTACTACACACAACAGAAAATTACCTGATCGTTCGGGATACCATGCAGACAACTTTCCATCAACCATGAATTTGGATTCCTTCAAAGTAGTGAAAAATGTCAAATTCTTCGTTCTGATCTGCGTGACTGTACATTACCACTAGAGACTTTGAAAGACTATATATACGTGATACTACTGAGGTTACTGAGGTAAAAAAAAAAAAAAAAAAAAAGTTTTGAAAATGAAAAGGAGGAATTTGTATCTTTTCCTTTTTTGTAATGGTCCTCCGTTTGTTTTTCCTCCTTGGTGGATCAAAACGTTACATTACTTGACTGATCTGTCGGCTGACGGAGGGACCCGTCCTGAGCTGAGAGTCCAGTACAGTATAGTAGCAGGCTGTTGTTCCCTTCCTTCTGCATCGGTCTGAACCTTCTACTCTACGGGCAGTGCAATGAGATCAAAGCTAAAGACATTGGCGTCGATGCGACTAAGGCTGCCGCAGCTTGGTTCCACTCCTCTATTACAAACAAACGTACAGTCATTTTTGTAACCAACCAAACGTTCAAGCATGATTAAATGAATCAGTTGCTTGTTTTTGACGATGATGCCAGGAGCAGATTATGAGGCGGTGTTCTCTGTGATACACAATCAGACGGAGGGTAAAGAAAACAAGAAAACGCTCAATTGATAAATGACAAGGACATTGTGACATACCGTGTGGTCTTCTAATTTACAAGTTTTACAAATTAAAAATAAACCTAGTAAATATATTCTTAAAGATTTTTTTATTTTGTTTTTATAATTGTTATTGACATCTTAATGAATTGCAAATAATATGCTTGACTTTTTGTTGTTGTCATTTTTATTTGTCAGGATACTAGAAATAATCAGGCAGAATCTATTTTGTATTTGTTTTTCATTTTGCACTATTTTTTGAGTTTTGACACACTGGGAGCGCTATTATGCAGACTTTGACCTGGAGGTTTGACACACTGGGAGCGCTATTATGCAGGCGTTTGAACCTGGATACCTATTTGTCTTGTTTTACAGTATGTTATTACGTTGAAGAACCGTTCAAAGGAAGAAGAAACAAATAACCATGACATCATCACGACATCATCACGACTTCATCACAAAATCATCACGACATCATCACGACTTCATCACGACATCATCACGACATCATCACGACTTCATCACGACATCATCACGACATCATCACGACATCATCACGACATCATCACGACATCATCACGACATCATCACGACATCATCACGACTTCATCACGACATCATCACGACATCATCACGACTTCATCACGACATCATCATCATCACGACATCATCACGACATCATCACGACATCATCACGACATCATCACGACTTCATCACGACATTCATCACGACATCATCACGACTTCATCACGACATCATCACGACTTCATCACGACTTCATCACGACATCATCACGACTTCATCACGACATCATCACGACTTCATCACGACATCATCACGACTTCATCACGACTTCATCACGACATCACATCATCACGACTTCATCACGACATCATCACGACATCATCACGACATCATCACGACTTCATCACGACTTCATCACGACATCATCACGACTTCATCACGACATCATCACGACATCATCACGACATCATCACGACATCATCACGACATCATCACGACTTCATCACGACTTCATCGTTTTGGTCTGGAGAGGCACTTCAGATGTCGCTGCTTTCTGTTGACCGTTTCCTTGACTTCCCAGTAGCATTATTTCTGGAGACGCTTTGGTAAAACACTACTGCAATTCCCCCAGTTTGTCTCTACCTGTACGCTTACTATCCACACATACTCAACCCGGGAAGTTAGCATGGCACACACACACACACACACACACACACACACACACACACACACACACACACACACACACACACACACACGCACACACACACACACACACACACACACACACACACACACACACACACACACACACACACACACACACACAGACACACACACACACACACACAGTAGGACACACACACAACACACACACACACACTAAAACACACACACACACAGGAGCTAACATTTTAAGTTTGAACCTAAGTCTTTGGCATTAAGATATAGCATAACATTTGCTCAATTAACTATTTTTCTTTGACTAACTAATTAAATCATTAATAGTCAAGTTTAATGGTTATTGCTTGCATCCTGCATGGCACCCAATTCCCTTTATAGTGCACTACTTTTGACCAGAAGTAGCGTACTACGGTGGGAATAGGGCTCCATGTGATACGCAGAAATAGTATCGTTAGTATAGTAATTTAATTCTGATGTGGCCTTCGTCACATAATGATGTGTCAACAAAAGTTTAAACTAAAAAGCAAAGGCAAAGATTTCAGTTAAATGTCTTAATCATATGCAGGTTGTTGTTTTGGTTTTTTTAGTCAAGGTTTCAACTTCCTATATATATTTTTTCTTTTCGTTTTGTCGTGTAAGACGTCATGTGACTTATCCAGTTGGTTTTGTCTTGAAATCACACCGGTAACACCGACCTGGCTGGCTGAATGGGAGAAAAAAAAACCTGATTAAACATTATCTTACATCGTTTAACTGTCAAGTGAATGTATTTTTTTTTTTACCACATTTGCCAAAGACTTTAGTTCTTGTTCTTGTTTCTTCTATTTACAGCCTGCATACGTCTGCATTGTGAGAGCAGTATTATAGGGAGAAAACACACACAACTTGTCCCAGTTAATGAAAGTACATGTATCAATTCTATGCAGAGCAGAGAACGGGCGTCATTATTATGCATATTTAGCTGTAAAAACCCATAGGAAGGTGATTGAATTTATTTAATGTTATGTTATTTACAAAACTGTTGATTTATTTGTAGAATAATTTGTGTATAATGTGAAAACACTTGACTTTCACTCTGTAAATACAGTGAAATAATATGTACATCTCTGATCCTCTGTATTATGCCCCCTCTCGTCCACTGGAGTCTCACTGGTACAGTTCAATAATAAAGTGTCTAAACTCTTCTAAGTCATGGTAGAGCACGGTACTACTTTCCTGTCATGGACACACACACACACACACACACACACACACACACACACACACACACACACACACACACACACACACACACACACACACACACACGCACACACGCAGACACAGACACACACACACAC
>NW_026284301.1:272500-307500 GCF_023373465.1 Oncorhynchus keta
ACTCCATGATCACACACTTCTTATCACATACAGTCATACCTCCTGTGGTGACTCCATGATCGCACACGTCTTACCATATACAGTCATACCTCCTGTAGTGACTCCATGATCACACACTTCTTATCATACCTCCTGTAGTGACTCCATGATCACACACTGCTTATCACATACAGTCATACCTCCTGTGGTGACTCCGTGATGACACACTGCTTATCACATACAGTTATAACTCCTGTAGTGACTCCATGATGACACACTTCTTATCATACCTCCTGTGGTGACTCCATGATGACACACTTCTTACAGTTTATACCTCCTGTAGTGACTCCATGATGACACACTTCTTATCATACCTCCTGTGGTGACTCCATGATGACACACTTCTTATCACATACAGTCATACCTCCTGTGGTGACTCCATGATCACACACTGCTTATCACATACAGTCATACCTCCTGTGGTGACTCCGTGATGACACACTGCTTATCACATACAGTTATAACTCCTGTAGTGACTCCATGATGACACACTTCTTATCATACCTCCTGTCGTGACTCCATGAGGACACACTTCTTATCACATACAGTTATACCTCCTGTAGTGACTCCATGATGACACACTGCTTATCATACCTCTTGTAGTGACTCCATGATGACACACTTCTTATCACATACAGTTATACCTCCTGTAGTGACTCCATGATGACACACTTCTTATCATACCTCCTGTCGTGACTCCATGATGACACACTTCTTATCACATACAGTTATACCTCCTGTAGTGACTCCATGATGACACACTTCTTATCATACCTCCTGTAGTGACTCCATGATGACACACTTCTTATCATACCTCCTGTAGTGACTCCATGATGACACACTTCTTATCATACCTCCTGTAGTGACTCCATGATGACACACTTCTTATCATACCTCCTGTAGTGACTCCATGATGACACATTGCTTATCATACCTCCTGTAGTGACTCCATGATGACACACTTCTTATCATACCTCCTGTCGTGACTCCATGAGGACACACTTCTTATCATACCTCCTGTAGTGACTCCATGATGACACACTTCTTATCATACCTCCTGTAGTGACTCCATGATGACACACTTCTTACCTACTGAAGTACATACCATATTTCATCTTAAATCAGCCATAATTCCCCTTGTGACAGGGGGATTGGATACTTGCTGTGTGCAACATGGAGTGGTAATTGAATGCCCTTGTTGTTGTTTTGTTCAGACATTTGATGTTTGTGCTCGACCCGTTTCATTTTTTTAAAGAGTGGGAATAGCTCACCTACTTTTACACTATTTTGGTTTGACTATTAGTTTCATGTTTCTTAAAAAAAAAAACATATTTAAAAAAATGTATAGTTTCGCCATATTAAAATGAGAGTTCGGTTCACGTTACAGGATAGACTTTAAAATGAGGGACAGATGTAAAGAAATCACAAATCACATTAAATAAAGTATCATCTTCAGACATTACTATCAAAGCAAAGCCTTACAATGATGGAGAAATGTTGGGGTTAAGAGTGTTAATTAACATCTTCCTAGAAGTGACACGGGGTTGACAGAGGGACACGTCAGAAATACTGAATGACTTTAGCAAGTCTGTTTTCAAATGCAAAGTCAGATTTCTCTCTAGCGCTTTTAAAATATATATTCAGGCTAAGAGTTTAATAGTTGGCTACTGCATAGTTTCTCTCTCTCTCTCTCTCTCTCTCTCTCTCTCTCTCTCTCTCTCACTCACTCTTCTCCCTCACTCAGACACAGTCCTAAAGGAGACTTTTCCTTTTCCATTGTAATTAAGTTTTTCTCTCTCTCCCTCACTCCTCTCTCTCTCACTCTCGCTCCCTCACTCTTCTCCCTCACTCCTCTCTCTCTCACTCTCGCTCCCTCACTCTGCTCCCTCACTCTTCTCCCTCACTCTCTCTCCCTCACTCTCTCTCCCTCACTCTTCTCCCTCACTCAGACACAGTCCTAAAGGAGACACTTTTCCTTTTCTATTGTAATTCAATTTCTCTCTCTCTCTCTCTCTCTCTCTCTCTCTCTCTCTCTCTCTCTCTGTCTCTCTCTCTCTCTCTCTCTCTCTCTCTCTCTCTCTCTCTCTCTCTCTCTCTCTCCTCTCTCTGTCTGTCTCTCTCTCTCTCTCTCTCTCTCTCTCTCTCTCTCTCTCTCTCTCTCTCTCTCTCTCTCTCTCTCTCTCTCTCTCTCTCTCTCTCTCTCTCTCTCTCTCTCTCTCTCTCTCTCTCTCTCTCTCTCTCTCTCTCTCTCTCTCTCTCTCTCTCTCTCTCTCTCTCTCTCTCTCTCTCTCTCTCTCCCTCTCTGCCTAGCGGTTGTTTCTCTCGTGGGTCTCTGTGAAGCATCCAAATCTGATGTTCTGTCAGCCTCTAACTGTCCTAGATGTTTGTCATTCACAGCTTCTTGTTAAAGGAGAGGGGAGAAAAAAAATCACTTGACTCCTTCCCCAACTGAGAATTCCCAGTAGTAAAATTATTCCATTTAGATGGAAGCTACTTTTGTCACTCCCCTGTCTAAATTGGCATATCTGGCTCTTGCTTTGTTTCACTGCAGAAACCAATAAAGTGTGAACCTGGATGCAGCTGTCAATCAAACCTAATTTTTTACTTCCTTCAGCTTGCCAGATGACAACAACATCCCATAGAAGAAGAAAAAAAAAACAGAACAGAGATGGGGCGATCTGATTGGTTCTCATCAGCATGGCATAACAGAAAAGCACCTGTCACTGTCTCTGCTCCTCAGAACAATAAGACTGAGGAACCACCAGAGAAGATACAGGGTAGATCTAATGAGGCAGAGACTATCTATGTGTCTATATCTTTTACTATCCCACCATTTTTACTGATACTGACAATAGTTAAATGTATAGTTTAAATTACAAAAATAAGCATTTGTTTAGTGATAAAATATTTGCTTACAAGGTATGTAAATACGTGTTTCTATGTGGGTTGACCTTTGCTCCTGAAAAAAAAACAGTATTAAATGTTTCAAATACCAATAACGTTGGTACCATGTTTTGTGTTGCTACCATGTTGTGCTGCTACCATGTTGTTGTCATGTTGTGTTGCTACCATGTTGTGCTGCTACCATGTTGTTGTCATGTTGTGTTGCTACCATGTTGTGTTGTCATGTGTTGCTGCCATGCTATATTGTTGTCTTTAGGTCTCTCTTTATGTAGTGTTGTGTTGTTGTCTTTAGGTCTCTCTTTATGTAGTGTTGTGTTGTTGTCTTTAGGTCTCTCTTTATGTAGTGTTGTGTTGTTGTCTTTAGGTCTCTCTTTATGTAGTGTTGTGTTGTTGTCTTTAGGTCTCTCTTTATGTAGTGTTGTGTTGTTGTCTTTAGGTCTCTCTTTATGTAGTGTTGTGTTGTTGTCTTAGGTCTCTCTTTATGTAGTGTTGTGTTGTGTCTCTCTTCATGTAGTGTTGTGTTGTCTCTCTTGTGGTGATGTGTGTTTTGTCCTATATTTATATATGTTTTTTATTTAATTTATTTAATTTATTTTTTAATCCCAGGACCCCGTACTCGTAGGATGTCTTTTGCCTTTTGGTAGGCCGTCATTTTAAAATAAGAATTTGTTCTTAAACTGACTTGCCTCGTTAAATAAAAGTTACATTAAAAAATGTAATAAATATCAATACTAAAGATTTGACAAATAATCCAATTCTAAACAAGCAAACATAGGCTGAGTCCTAAATGATACCCTATTCCCTACATAGTGCACTACTTTTGACCAGATCTCTAATAGCCCAGGTCAAAGGTAGTGAATAGGACCCGTAGTATAATTCAGTAGTAATAACATAATGCAACGTGTGTAAATGATGATGTACAGTTCCTGTATTCGTAATGGGCCGATTGGCAGCTGGCAAAGATGTTTAATTCATTTGTACAAAAATCTAATTATCCATTCTTCCTTTTAGCTCACTTTACAAAATCACTAGGGTAGTGTCCAAAATGACAACCTATTCTCTATGTAGTGCTCTGGAGTCTGGTCAAAAGTACAGCACTATATAGGGAATAGGGGGCCATTTTGGACTTACAGACAATGTAATTCTGATTTCTACTGAGTCAGCAGAACAGACAGTAGAAAAGTTGGAAGCGTACTGAAGAGCTCTTCTCGTCACCGTTGGTCAAGTTTGCTAATTCAATTGATTTTTCCTCAAAACGTGCCAATATATGGCGATCAGAGACACATTCTGCCTGCATCTATGTGACAACACAGACACAGGGTCAGAGCCATTTGAATGACAGGTCATCTATGTGACAACACAGACACAGGATCAGAGCCATTTGAATGACAGGTCATCTATGTGACAACACAGACACAGGGTCAGAGCCATTTGAATGACAGGTCATCTATGTGACAACACAGACACAGGGTCAGAGCCATTTGAATGACAGGTCATCTATGTGACAACACAGACACAGGGTCAGAGCCATATGAATGACAGGTCATCTATGTGACAACACAGACACAGGATCAGAGCCATGTGAATGACAGGTCATCTATGTGACAACACAGACACAGGGTCAGAGCCATGTGAATGACAGGTCATCTATGTGACAACACAGACACAGGATCAGAGCCATTTGAATGACAGGTCATCTATGTGACAACACAGACACAGGATCAGAGCCATTTGAATGACAGGTCATCTATGTGACAACACAGACACAGGATCAGAGCCATGTGAATGACAGGTCATCTATGTGACAACACAGACACAGGGTCAGAGCCATTTGAATGACAGGTCAATGACAGGTCTATACTATACTGTACTGTACTGCTCTAGTTAGTCAGATGTACTATACTATACTGTACTATACTGTACTATACTGTACTGTACTGCTCTAGTTAGTCAGTATGTACTATACTGTACTGTACTTCTCTAGTTAGTCAGTATGTACTATACTGTACTATACTATGCTGTACTGTACTGCTCTAGTTAGTCAGTATGTACTATACTGTACTGTACTTCTCTAGTTAGTCAGTATGTACTATACTGTACTATACTACACTGTACTGTACTTCTCTAGTTAGTCAGTATGTACTATACTGTACTGTACTTCTCTAGTTAGTCAGTATGTACTATACTGTACTGTACTTCTCTAGTTAGTCAGTATGTACTATACTGTACTATACTACACTGTACTGTACTTCTCTAGTTAGTCAGTATGTACTATACTGTACTGCTTTAGTTAGTCAGTATGTACTATACTATACTGTACTATACTGTACTGTACTGTACTGCTCTAGTTAGTCAGTATGTACTATAATATACTGTACTGTACTGTACTATACTGTACTAGCTCCAGTTAGTCACTATGTCCTGTACTGTACTGTACTGTACTAGTTCTAGTTAGCCACTATGTACTATACTGTACTGTACTATACTGTACTAGCTCTCGTTAGTCACTATGTACTATACTGTACTGTACTGTACTAGCTCTAGTTAGTCACTATGTCCTGTACGGTACTGTACTATACTGTACTGCTCTAGTTAGCCACTATGTACTGTACTGTACTGTACTGTACTGCTCTAGTTAGTCAGTATGTACTGTACTGTACTGGCTCTAGTTAGTCAGTATGTACTGTACTGTACTGTACTAGCTCTAGTTAGTCAGTATGTACTGTACTGTACTGTACTGTTCTAGTTAGTCAGTATGTACTGTACTGTACTAGCTCTAGTTAGTCAGTATGTACTGTACTGTACTGGTTCTAGTTAGTCAGTATGTACTGTACTGTACTGTACTAGCTCTAGTTAGTCAGTATGTACTGTACTGTACTGTACTGTACTGTTCTAGTTAGTCAGTATGTACTGTACTGTACTGTACTGTACTAGCTCTAGTTAGTCAGTATGTACTGTACTGTACTGTACTGTTCTAGTTAGTCAGTATGTACTGTAGTGTACTGTACTGTTCTAGTTAGTCAGTATGTACTGTACTGTACTGTACTGTACTGTACTGTACTGTTCTAGTTAGTCAGTATGTACTGTACTGTACTGGCTCTAGTTAGTTCATCTACTGAGTCTGTGTCATTTATTTTCAGTGGGCTGGAGTTCCAACAGGAATGTACAGCAGCAGCAACTGAATTATAATCTGGTTATTGGCGTGTCAAATCCATAATGAACCCCTTAGGATGTTATCATTTGCAACGACATGCCAAAGAAGAAGAAAGAACAGGGAGAGAAAATATTAAAATGCATTTCATATCGTGTCTTTTATCTGATATCTGAATGCCATGCGGTTTGACATTATGAAACAGGGCAATACATCTGCGGGTTTATGTGCTGTGTCTAATTGGATATGACAATATATAATATGAATCTCCAGTATCCATCAATGTCCTGCCTGTGTTGGTTGGTCGGGGGCCTGTTCTGTTTGACTCACGGGTATGTGTCCCAAATGGCTCTCTGTTCCCTATATAGAGCACTTCTGTTGACCAGGGCCCATAGCTTTATAGGGAATAGGATGCTGTTTGGGACACACGTAAAGTGGTGTCGGTGGGGAAGCCCTGCTTGTTATGATGCCTGATCGGCAATTATGAGGTAATGTTCTGACTCTTGCTGTGAGAGGCCATCCAGGAAGCACTTCAGAGAGGAGAGAGGCTCATCACTGGACATTGATTGATTGAACATAATACATGCTCCTTTTGACTGGGAGTGTGTCAGAGGGAGAGAAAAGAACGAGGGAGAGAGGGAGAGAGGGAGACAGCAAGAGAGAGAGAGAGACAGAGAGACAGAGAGAGAGAGAGAGAGAGAGAGAGAGAGAGAGAGAGAGAGAGAGAGACAGAGAGAGAGAGAGAGAGAGAGAGAGAGAGAGAGAGAAGAGAGAGAGAGAGAGAGAGAGAGAGAGAGAGAGAGGAGAGAGAGAGAGAGAGAGGGAGAGAGAGAGAGAGCGAGACAGAGAGGGAGAGAGAGAGAGAGAGAGACAGAGAGGAGAGAGAGAGAGAGAGAGAGAGAGAGAGAGAGAGAAAAGAGAGAGAGAGAGAGAGAGAGAGAGAGGGAGGGAGAGAGAGGAGAGAGAGAGAGAGAGAGAGAGAGAGAGAGAGAGAGCAAAAAAAAGAGAGAGAGAGTGAGGGAGGGAGGGAGAGAAAGAGGTCCTGTCGTCATGTCAGAACGACAGCTCGTTTTCAAATGGAACAAATGACCTGTTATTAGATCTCTCATCCTAGGTGAGTACCAACCACACTGCAGCCAAAAGAAGCACCTGACTGACTGACTGGTTGGCATCTCCGCCAGATTTCTGCCACCACGCCACAGCCAGGCTGTGTCC
Source organism: Oncorhynchus keta (assembly GCF_023373465.1). Taxonomy (NCBI): domain Eukaryota; kingdom Metazoa; phylum Chordata; class Actinopteri; order Salmoniformes; family Salmonidae; genus Oncorhynchus; species Oncorhynchus keta. The sequence goes on from NW_026284301.1 coordinate 279,810, forward strand.
CAAACGGACCATAAGACTCTGGTCAAAAGTGGTCCAATACATAGGGAATAGGGTGCCATTTTGGACACAATCGCAAAACTGAGCCAAACCTCATTTACCCTCAGCTCTCCCCACCAGCAAATAATAACCCTAATGGCTTCTGTGTGATACACCATTCAATTAAAGCTGAATGCAGAGAGCCTCGGTGGAGGGAATGTGTCAGGAACCATCACATACTGAACTATACGACCTGAGGGGTGGCTGGGAGACCAGGGGTCTGTATAGAGAGGATAAGGTGATGTGGCTGGGAGACCAGGGGTCTGTATAGAGAGGATAAGGTGATGTGGCTGGGAGACCAGGGGTCTGTATAGAGAGGATAAGGTGATGTGGCTGGGAGACCAGGGGTCTGTATAGAGAGGATAAGGTGATGTGGCTGGGAGACCAGGGGTCTGTATAGAGAGGATAAGGTGATGTGGCTGGGAGACCAGGGGTCTGTATAGAGAGGATAAGGTGATGTGGCTGGGAGACCAGGGGTCTGTATAGAGAGGATAAGGTGATGTGGCTGGGAGACCAGGGGTCTGTATAGAGAGGATAAGGTGATGTGGCTGGGAGACCAGGGGTCTGTATAGAGAGGATAAGGTGATGTGGCTGGGAGACCAGGGGTCTGTATAGAGAGGATAAGGTGATGTGGCTGGGAGACCAGGGGTCTGTATAGAGAGGATAAGGTGATGTGGCTGGGAGACCAGGGGTCTGTATAGAGAGGATAAGGTGATGTGGCTGGGAGACCAGGGGTCTGTATATAGAGGATAAGGTGATGTGGCTGGGAGACCAGGGGTCTGTATATAGAGGATAAGGTGATGTGGCTGGGAGACCAGGGGTCTGTATAGAGAGGATAAGGTGATGTGGCTGTCTGTATAGAGAGATAAGGTGATGTGGCTGTAGACCAGGGGTCTGTATAGAGAGGATAAGGTGATGTGGCTGGGGTCTGTATAGAGAGGATAAGGTGATGTGGCTAGGAGACCAGGGGTCTGTATAGAGAGGATAAGGTGATGTGGCTGGGAGACCAGGGGTCTGTATAGAGAGGATAAGGTGATGTGGCTGGGAGACCAGGGGTCTGTATAGAGAGGATAAGGTGATGTGGCTAGGAGACCAGGGGTCTGTATAGAGAGGATAAGGTGATGTGGCTGGGAGACCAGGGGTCTGTATAGAGAGGATAAGGTGATGTGGCTGGGAGACCAGGGGTCTGTATAGAGAGGATAAGGTGATGTGGCTGGGAGACCAGGGGTCTGTATAGAGAGGATAAGGTGATGTGGCTGGGAGTCCAGGGGTCTGTATAGAGAGGATAAGGTGATGTGGCTGGGGTCTGTATAGAGAGGATAAGGTGATGTGGCTGGGAGACCAGGGGTCTGTATAGAGAGGATAAGGTGATGTGGCTGGGAGACCAGGGGTCTGTATAGAGAGGATAAGGTGATGTGGCTGGGAGACCAGGGGTCTGTATATAGAGGATAAGGTGATGTGGCTGGGGTCTGTATAGAGAGGATAAGGTGATGTGGCTGGGAGACCAGGGGTCTGTATAGAGAGGATAAGGTGATGTGGCTGGGAGACCAGGGGTCTGTATAGAGAGGATAAGGTGATGTGGCTGGGAGACCAGGGGTCTGTATAGAGAGGATAAGGTGATGTGGCTGGGAGACCAGGGGTCTGTATAGAGAGGATAAGGTGATGTGGCTGGGGTCTGTATAGAGAGGATAAGGTGATGTGGCTGGGAGACCAGGGGTCTGTATAGAGAGGATAAGGTGATGTGGCTGGGAGACCAGGGGTCTGTATAGAGAGGATAAGGTGATGTGGCTGGGAGACCAGGGGTCTGTATAGAGAGGATAAGGTGATGTGGCTGGGAGACCAGGGGTCTGTATATAGAGGATAAGGTGATGTGGCTGGGAGACCAGGGGTCTGTATAGAGAGGATAAGGTGATGTGGCTGGGGTCTGTATAGAGAGGATAAGGTGATGTGGCTGGGAGACCAGGGGTCTGTATATAGAGGATAAGGTGATGTGGCTGGGAGACCAGGGGTCTGTATATAGAGGATAAGGTGATGTGGCTGGGGTCTGTATAGAGAGGATAAGGTGATGTGGCTGGGGTCTGTATAGAGAGGATAAGGTGATGTGGCTGGGAGACCAGGGGTCTGTATATAGAGGATAAGGTGATGTGGCTGGTAGACCAGGGGTCTGTATAGAGAGGATAAGGTGATGTGGCTGGGAGACCAGGGGTCTGTATAGAGAGGATAAGGTGATGTGGCTGGTAGACCAGGGGTCTGTATAGAGAGGATAAGGTGATGTGGCTGGTAGACCAGGGGTCTGTATAGAGAGGATAAGGTGATGTGGCTGGGAGACCAGGGGTCTGTATAGAGAGGATAAGGTGATGTGGCTGGGGTCTGTATAGAGAGGATAAGGTGATGTGGCTGGGGGAGACCAGGGGTCTGTATAGAGAGGGGATGAGGTGATGTGGCTGGGAGACCAGGGGTCTGTATAGAGAGTATAAGGTGATGTGGCTGGGAGACCAGGGGTCTGTATAGAGAGGATAAGGTGATGTGGCTGGGAGACCAGGGGTCTGTATAGAGAGGATAAGGTGATGTGGCTGGGAGACCAGGGGTCTGTATAGAGAGGATAAGGTGATGTGGCTGGGAGACCAGGGGTCTGTATAGAGAGGATAAGGTGATGTGGCTAGGAGACTGTATGGAGAGGATAAGGTTTTGTCTCAAATAGCACCTTATTATCTACACTGTGCACTACTATGGTTCCTGGTAAAATGTACTGTACACACACACACACACACACACACACACACACACACACACACACACACACACACACACACACACACACACACACACACACACACACACACACACACACACACACACACACACACACACACACACACATACACACAGACAGACAGACAGACAGACAGACAGACAGACAGACAGACAGACAGACAGACAGACAGACAGACAGACAGACAGACAGACAGACAGACAGACAGACAGACAGACAGACAGACAGACAGACAGACAGACAGACAGACAGACAGACAGTTTGCAACCCACCCAGGGAACCCAGGAATACTCCATCAAAAACTTCTCACAGTTTGACACAGCTAGACTTCCCTCTTCCTGTTAAAGCTGCACTGAAAACTGAACGGAGATCAGTGAAAGTTAAAGAGGAGATAGAGAAAACGCAGAACCCCCCCCACCCCCATTCTCTGTTCCTCTGCCTCCACCAGCCCTAACCCCTAGTTCCTCCTACCATCCCCCCACCCCCCCACCCCCACCCCCACCACTCGCTCTCTCTCCTCTCCCAACACCCAGTCACTGTCAGGCCAAACACATGATGAATTGCCCTGTCAACAGAATTCATTCAGGGACCAATTAATTCAGCAGAAATGAACTAGAGCCATCAGTCGCTGAAAAACTCAGTGCAAAGAGAGCAAAGTAGCTCTCTGGATGAAAGAGCGATGGGGAGAGCATAGGAAGAGAGAGTAGGGGGTGGGAGAGAGGGGGTAGAGAGAGAGAAGAATGAGGGAGAGGAGTGAGAGATAGGGGATAGAGAGAGAGGGTAGAGAAAGAGAGGGGGTAGAGAGAGAGAAGAATGAGGGAGAGGAGTGAGAGATAGGGGTAGAGAGAGAGGGTAGAGAAAGAGAGGGGGTAGAGAGATAGAAGAATGAGGGAGAGGAGTGAGAGATAGGGGGTAGAGAGAGAGGGTAGAGATAGAGAGGGTGTAGAGAGAGGGGAGTGAGAGTAGTGAGAGATAGGGGGGTAGAGAGAGAGAGGGGTAGAAAGAGGGGTGTAGAGAGACTGGGGTAGAGAGAGAGGGTAGAGAAAGAGGGGGGTAGAGAGACGGGTAGAGAGAGAGGGTAGAGAAAGAGGGGGGTAGAGAGAGGAGGTAGAGAGAGGGAAGTGAGAGAGAGAGGGGGTAGAGAGAGGGGAGTGAGAGAGAGAGGGGTAGAGAGAGGGGGTAGAGAAAGAGGGGGATAGAGAGAGGGGGTAGATAGAAGGAGTGAGAGAGAGGAGGTAGAGACAGGGGGTAGAGAGAGGGTAGATAGGAGTGAGAGAGGAGGTAGAGAGAGGGGAGTGAAAGAGAGAGGGGATAGAGAGAGTGTAGATAGGAGTGAGAGAGGGGAGGTAGAGAGAGGTGAGAGAGAGAGAGAGAGAGAGAGAGAGAGAGAGAGAGAGAGAGAGAGAGAGAGAGAGGTTGTAGAGAGAGAGGAGAGAGAGAGGTTGTAGAGAGAGAGGAGTGAGAGAGAGAAGAGAGAGGGGAGTGATGGGGAGTAGAGAGAGGCGAGTGAGAGCAGAGAGAGGGGAGTGAGAGGGGGTAGAGAGACAGCGAGAGAGGGGAGTGAGGGAGAGAGAGGGTTGGTGGAGGGAGAGAGAGGGAGGTAGAGAGAGAGGAGTGAGAGAAGAGGGGTAGACAGAGGGTAGAGAGAGAAAGGAGTGAGAGAGAGAGAGAGAGAGAGAGAGAGAGAGAGAGAGAGAGAGAGAGAGAGAGAGAGAGAGATAGGAGGAGGGTACCGAGGGAGCTTGGTGGAAGTTAGCCTGACAGGAATTGGTCATTTAATGCTTTAGCGCACTGGAGACAGCCCCTGTCATACAGAAAGCCATGACAGGACTCCCCTGGTGGTTTATTTATTAATTATCCAGAGCAGCCAGGGGCCATTTAACTGTCTCACTCCAGGCCTGTCAACTCCACTTCTTGTCATTTCCCGTTCCTCCGTAAACACATCCTTTAACACCGCACCAAAGGTTAATAGAAGGAAATCCACACACCTATTGAAATATAGACATTTTTCAAGGGAACAGGGAATACAGTACAGTTTGCTATCTGAACCAGGTTGGTTAGGTTCCAGCTGAGTTGTACAGTGGATTTAATTTGGACGGCGTGGATGCAGAGATGCAGAGAGGGGCCGATGACGGTAAGGCTATAGGGGGTTTGTCTGCACAAACATTTGGATCTTGTTCCCCTGAGGGGTACAGGGTGAAAAATCCACAGACAATTTATCCATAAACATACTCTCTTATAGGCTTAATATATGCATATGTGTTGTTTAAAGCAACTCCCCGGAAATACATGTATATATAATATATATATAATATAGATATCATAATTTAGATAATAATTTAGCAGATTAATCTAAACTTTTGCTGATAAAATTGTGGAAGGAATGGCAGGAGCCAACAAAACTATTGAAGTTCCTTCTGGGAAAAATAAAGTTTCTCTATTCTATTCTATTCTATTCTATACTGTTCTGTTATGTTCAATACTGTTCTGTTCTATACTCTTCTATTCTGTTCTGTTCTATTCTATTCTGTTCTATTCTGTTCTGTTCTATTCTATTCTATTATATTCTGTTCTATTCTATTCTATTCTGTTCTGTTCTATTCTATTCTGTTCTATTCTGTTCTGTTCTGTTCTATTGTGTTCTGTTCTATTATGTTCTATTCTGTTCAATTCTATTATATTCTGTTCTATTCTATTCTATTCTGTTCAGTTCTGTTCTATTCTATTCTATTCTATTCTGTTCTGTTCTGTTCTATTCTGTTCTGTTCTGTTCTATTCTGTTCTATTCTGTTCTGTTCTGTTCTATTATGTTCTACTCTGTTCTGTTCTGTTCTGTTCTGTTCTATTCTGTTCTATTCTGTTCTATTATGTTCTATTCTGTTCTATTCTGTTCTATTCTGTTCTATTCTGTTCTGTTCTGTTCTATTATGTTCTATTCTGTTCTGTTCTGTTCTATTATGTTCTATTCTGTTCAATTCTATTCTGTTCTATTCTGTTCTATTCTGTTCTATTATGTTCTATTCTGTTCTGTTCTATTATGTTCTATTCTGTTCTGTTCTATTATGTTCTATTCTGTTCAATTCTATTCTGTTCTATTCTGTTCTATTCTGTTCTATTATGTTCTATTCTGTTCAATTCTATTATGTTCTATTCTGTTCTATTCTATTCTATTCTGTTCTGTTCTGTTCTATTATGTTCTATTCTGTTCAATTCTATTCTGTTCTATTCTGTTCTATTATGTTCTATTATGTTCTGTTCTGTTCTATTATGTTCTATTCTGTTCAATTCTATTATGTTCTATTCTGTTCTGTTCTGTTCTATTATGTTCTACTCTGTTCTGTTCTGTTCTGTTCTCTTCTGTTCTATTCTGTTCTATTCTAATCTGTTCTATTCTGTTCTGTTCTGTTCTATTATGTTCTACTCTGTTCTGTTCTGTTCTGTTCTGTTCTATTCTATTCTGTTCTATTCTGTTCTGTTCTGTTCTATTATGTTCTATTCTGTTCTATTATGTTCTATTCTGTTCTGTTCTGTTCTATTATGTTCTATTCTGTTCTGTTCTGTTCTATTCTGTTCTATTCTGTTGTATTATGTTCTATTCTGTTCAATTCTATTCTGTTCTATTCTGTTCTATTCTGTTCTGTTCTGTTCTATTATGTTCTATTCTGTTCTGTTCTGTTCTATTATGTTCTATTCTGTTCAATTCTATTCTGTTCTATTCTGTTCTATTCTGTTCTATTATGTTCTATTCTGTTCTGTTCTGTTCTATTATGTTCTATTATGTTCTGTTCTGTTCTGTTCTATTATGTTCTATTATGTTCTGTTCTGTTCTATTATGTTCTATTCTGTTCAATTCTATTCTGTTCTATTCTGTTCTGTTCTGTTCTATTATGTTCTATTCTGTTCTGTTCTGTTCTATTATGTTCTATTCTGTTCTGTTCTGTTCTATTATGTTCTATTCTGTTCAATTATATTCTGTTCTATTCTGTTCTGTTCTGTTCTATTATGTTCTATTATGTTCTGTTCTGTTCTATTATGTTCTATTCTGTTCAATTATATTCTGTTCTATTCTGTTCTGTTCTATTATGTTCTATTCTGTTCTGTTCTATTCTATTCTATTCTTTTCTGTTCTCTCTTCTGTTCTATTCTGTTCTACTCTATTATATTACATTATATTATGTTCTACTCTATTCTATTCTGTTTTATTCTGTTCTATTAGATTATATTTGATTATGTTCTATTCTATTATATTCTGTTCTATTATATTCTGTTCTATTCTGTTCTACTCTATTCTATTACATTATATTATGTTCTACTCTATTCTATTCTATTCTGTTCTATTCTATTCTATTCTATTCTGTTCTGTTCTCTCTTCTGTTCTATTATGTTCTATTCTATTCTGTTATATTCTGTTCTACTCTATTCTATTACATTATATTATGTTCTACTCTATTCTATTCTATTCTGTTCTATTCTGTTTTATTCTGTTCTATTAGATTATATTTGATTATGTTCTATTCTATTATATTCTGTTCTATTCTATTCTGTTCGATTCTGTTCTATTCTATTATATTCTGTTCTATTATATTCTGTTCTATTCTATTCTATTCTATTCAAATCAAATCAAATCAAATTTATTTATATAGCCCTTCGTACATCAGCTGATATCTCAAAGTGCTGTACAGAAACCCGGCCTAAAACCCCAAACAGCAAACAATGCAGGTGTAAAAGCACGGTGGCTAGGAAAAACTCCCTAGAAAGGCCAAAACCTAGGAAGAAACCTAGAGAGGAACCGGGCTATGTGGGGTGGCCAGTCCTCTTCTGGCTGTGCCGGGTAGAGATTATAACAGAACATGACCAAGATGTTCAAATGTTCATAAATGACCAGCATGGTCGAATAATAATAAGGCAGAACAGTTTAAACTGGAGCAGCAGCACAGTCAGGTGGACTGGGGACAGCAAGGAGCCATCATGTCAGGTAGTCCTGGGGCACGGTCCTAGGGCTCAGGTCCTCAGAGAGAGAGAAAGAAAGAGAGAATTAGAGAGAGCATATGTGGGGTGGCCAGTCCTCTTCTGGCTGTGCCGGGTGGAGATTATAACAGAACGTGGCCAAGATGTTCAAATGTTCATAAATGACCAGCATGGTTGAATAATAGTAAGGCAGAACAGTTGAAACTGGAGCAGCAGCATGGCCAGGTGGACTGGGGACAGCAAGGAGTCATCATGTCAGGTAGTCCTGGGACATGGTCCTAGGGCCCAGGCCAGTTGAAACTGGAGCAGCAGCATGGCCAGGTGGACTGGGGACAGCAAGGAGTCATCATGTCAGGTAGTCCTGGGGCATGGTCCTAGGGCTCAGGTCCTCCGAGAGAGAGAAAGAAAGAGAGGAGAGAATTAGAGAACGCACACTTAGATTCACACAGGACACCGAATAGGACAGGAGAAGTACTCCAGATATAACAAACTGACCCTAGCCTCCCGACACATAAACTACTGCAGCATAAATACTGGAGGCTGAGACAGGAGGGGTCAGGAGACACTGTGGCCCCATCCGAGGACACCCCGGACAGGGCCAAACAGGAAGGATATAACCCCACCCACTTTGCCAAAGCACAGCCCCCACACCACTAGAGGGATATCTTCAACCACCAACTTACCATCCTGAGACAAGGCCGAGTATAGCCCACAAAGATCTCCGCCACGGTACAACCCATGTGGGGGGGCGCCAACCCAGACAGGCCGACCACAACAGTGGATCAACCCACCCAGGTGACGCACCCCCCCCCAGGGACGGCACGAGAGAGCCCCAGCAAGCCAGTGACTCAGCCCCAGTAACAGGGTTAGAGGCAGAGAATCCCAGTGGAAAGAGGGGAACCGGCCAGGCAGAGACAGCAAGGGCGGTTCGTTGCTCCAGAGCCTTTCCGTTCACCTTCCCACTCCTGGGCCAGACTACACTCAATCATATGACCCACTGAAGAGATGAGTCTTCAGTAAAGACTTAAAGGTTGAGACCGAGTTTGCGTCTCTGACATGGGTAGGCAGACCGTTCCATAAAAATGGAGCTCTATAGGAGAAAGCCCTTTCTCCAGCTGTTTGCTTAGAAATTCTAGGGACAATTAGGAGGCCTGCGTCTTGTGACCGTAGCGTACTGTGACGGCCCAGAATTTTTCTGAACCGTCTCAGTGCAGCTCCTTCCAATAGGACGCTTTCCCTTTAATTCCCAATTAAATAGCCAGCATCAGCTGCGCAAAAGTGGGGTTGTGATGGAGACGTGCATGAGGATGTGTTCAACCCTCAGTTCCGAAGCTTCTCTATTCCGTTTGTTTTGTTGCCGCTAAACGTATGTTTTGTAGCTTAAGAGAGTTTACCCAGGATCGGATCCACTCTTTGCGTCCCTGGACTACACCTCTCCTTTCTTCGTGGCCTTTCTCCGCGGGAGATCTATTGGCGGATTGGATTGTCTGACTGACCGACTGACTACCACCTTTTTGTATACGGTATTTCATTTGTTTGGATGTGATGTATACTGTGATTTGTGTAGTTAGTGGTAGTTGAGGACTTAATTAAGAGTTGATCCGCTTTAAGGTTCTGTGGTAAAGTAATTGTTATATTGATTGTATGTTTAATACTGGGTTTACGCTACACGGAACGAACGGACAAACATCGCGTGACAAAAGTCACTTGAGTTCACTGAACTCCTTTACCGGGCAGGACTCTTTTTAGGCCCGAGGTACAGGACATTTCTGGAGGAACCAGAACTCATTGTGATATTATTATATATGTGTGTAATCATTGTTGTTGCTAATACAACCCACGCAACAGAATATAATTGTTTTTGAAGTTCTTTTCAATGTTTTAAGGGTTTATGAAAAGTTTATTTCCATCCTGACTTTTACATACGTCCTTTGTATTGGTGTAGACTTGACGGACCAGATGGGACTCATTCCCACCCAAACTAAAAGGAGAAACTAATGTTTTCTCTGGTAGGCACAACCTACCTGGCACCCCTATAAATAATAACCTCAAGTCAAAACCGTTACATAAAAAATGGCACCCCAGATGGGACAGCTCAACATTGAGAACTAACCAAAGCAAATATTTTGTGTGGAATTAAAACAATGGATTCACCCCAAGATAATGTGCTCATCCATGTCATACCTGTCAATGGGAATACACAGGGCCATTCTGACCATCAAGCTGACAATACAAATCATAATGTGAATGGAGATAATGGAGTTGATTTGGGCCAGAGCCCTGGGAATCTGAATGCTCGGCCTGAGCCACAGGCCACAGGCGGTCTAACCAGTTACTCACTTATTGACATGGATCTGTGTGGAAGTACTGAGCTAGTCCTCCCTCTGACACCCAACCTTCCTCCATTGTCTGGTTTATCTCCAGAGGTTGTAGTCTTACAACTTCAAGGTGACATCCTTGATATTCGTCGGACTCAACAACATCTCCAAACTCTTATCCACCATAAATTCAAATGTCTGAGGGAAGAGCAACAACAGAGTGCCATGGAATTCAGAAACTCACTGAGCACTCTAACCCACACGCTGAAAGAGCTCAGTGAGAGTGGAAGACGGGAAATGACTGGTGCCATGGACAGGCAGTTTGACTACCAACGAAACCAACTCACTGCCACTCTCCAATGGCGCCTGCAACATCACCACACTGAGGTCCTCAAGGATGTTAATTCTGTTTTTTCTCCCATGGTTAACACTGTAGACCACTTGCAGACAGAACTCTCTAATTGTGTTAAAATGTTGGATGACGTGTCTGTGGACATGGCCTCCATTAGGCACAACTCCTTACACAGAGTTTCCCTGGTGTCCACTTCAGTTCAGACCACTGAGGGCCAAGCTGGCACCTCTGAATGTCCAAGACCGTATCAAGTAAACCCTTCCAGAAACCACAAATCACAACAGGCCAACACACCTAACTCTCTTCGCAGGAATGACCATCCTTCTCTGGGTGCTTTAACCAGAGCTGAAACCCCAAGAGTCACTGCCTACGCCCCCATCGACATCCCCTTCCTTTCAGTTAATACCGCACCAATCGGAAGCTAAAAAGTTACATGATTGGGGTTCAAATGTGGCAGTCTTCTCTGCCATTGCTCCGGTACCACTAACCCTTGATAATCCTTCTGATGATCTCCTTTTACAGGCTGTGAGAAGAGCTCAGCTGGAACAGCCAGAGGAGTTAAGGCTGTTGGAGCAGCTGCAGAATAATGCTGATGTATGTACTTCAAAGCTAGGACGCACCGGGCTCCTGAAGCACAAAATATTCCTTACACAGGAAATGCCGATCAAGCAAAAGCCATATCGTTTGTCCCCAGCGAAGCTAATCATCCAAAAGGGACTCATAAATGATATGTTAACCCAAGATATAATAGAACGTTCCTCCTCTCCCTGGGCTGCTCCTGTTGTCCTCATCCCAAAAAAGACTGGTGGTCTTAGATTTTGTGTGGACTATAGGAAGACCAACAATGTTTCCCAGACTGATGCCTATCCTCTTCCCACCATCCATGAGATCCTGGAGTCATTGTCTGGCGCTGTTGTGTTCACTACCCTTGATCTCAATAGTGGTTATTGGCAGGTTGAGATGGACCAGGAAAGCAAGGACAAGACTGCGTTTGTCTGTGCCGAGGGCTTGTTTTCCTTTAAGGTGATGCCCTTTGGATTAAAGAATGCCCCTGCCACTTTCCAAAGACTCATGGAGATTGCGTTAGGTGAGCTCAAAGGGAAGATCTGTTTCGTCTACCTGGACGATATAATTATCTACTCTCAGAACAGAGAAAGACACTTTCAAGATCTTCAAGCAGTGTTGGACAAGCTAAGAGAAGCTGGTCTGACCTTAAATATGAAGAAGAGCAACTTCTGCCAAACCTCCCTGAAGTTCCTTGGCCATATTGTGTCTTTCGACGGCATTCATGTGGATCCTGAAAAGACAAAGGCTGTACAAGACTTCCCTGTGCCAACCACACTCAAAGCCCTTCAACGGTTCCTTGGTATGGCTGGATGGTACCATCGGTTTGTGTCTAACTTCTCCCAGGTGGCAGAACCCCTCAACGCGATGAAGCGAAAAGGAGCGAAATTCCAATGGACGGCAGAGTGCCAGACTTCCTTTGAAACCCTGAAACGACATCTCGTCACACCTCCCATTTTAGGTCATCCCAACTTTGATTGCCCTTTTGTTGTTTACACTGATGCAAGTGATGTTGGACTTGGTGCTGTCCTAGTCCAACAGACTGGACTTGGCACTGAAGAAGTGCTAGCGTTCGCCAGTCGGACATTGAATGGAGCAGAACGGAACTACTCCACAACAGAGCAAGAGTGCCTTGCAGTGGTCTGGGCTTTGGAAAAGTGGAGGTACTACTTGGAGGGAAGACACTTCACTGTGGTCACTGACCATTCCTCCCTTGTGTGGGTGTTCAAGACCAACAAACCAAGCACCAGACTCATAAGATGGGCTCTACGGTTGCAAGAGTTCACATTTGCAGTGGAATACAGGAAAGGAAAATACAACACTGTTCCAGATGCCTTGTCCAGAGCTCCTACTTGTGATAACGGTGGCCCTGATCTTACATGTGCTACTGTCCTGTCAAGCAGTCGAGACTCGCCCAAAACGGACTTTCCCATCTCTGATGAGGCCATATGGAAAGCTCAACAGGATGATCCAGAAGTACAGGCTTTGTACCAGACTATCCTGGAAGATGGAGAAAAGATGGTCAATCCTACCACAAAGCTGACCATCATTGAAGATAAAGTCTACCGAGTCGTACAACTACCTCACAGAACACTCTACCAAATGTACATACCGGACACTCTACGCCTACAACTGCTTCAACATTTCCATGAAGACCCATTAGCTGGTCATTTGGGCAGGTTCAAAACCTACAAGCGGTTGCAAGCGTTACTCTACTGGCCACATCTGAGCATGGATGTGAAGTCACACATCCGAAATTGTCAGGTTTGTCAAATGTACAAACCAGAAGGTAGAAAGCCTGCTGGCAAGTTGCAGCAAACGGTGGTTACCCGACCTTGGGAAATGTTAGGAGTGGATTTGATGGGTCCATTTCCTAGAAGCTCCAATCAGAATGTGTACATACTTGTTTTTGTTGATTACTATTCAAAGTGGGTGGAACTCTTTTCCCTGCGTCAGGCCACAGCAAGGACCGTCTCTAACATCCTTACGAAAGAGATCCTGACTCGCTGGGGAGTGCCTGATTACATCCTGTCTGATCGAGGTTCCCAATTTGTCTCTGATCTCTTTGAGGAGACCTGCCAAAGATGGAACCTGAGGCAGAAGTTGACCACGGCCTATCACCCACAGACCAATCTCACTGAGAGAGTAAATCGAACCTTGAAGACAATGATTGCTTCCTATGTAGGGACCCAGCACAAACACTGGGACAAGCACCTTCACGAGTTTCGATTTGCCCTGAATTCTGCTGTGCAAGAGTCCACTGGAGTCACACCTGCAGAGCTGAACCTAAGTCGTCCTCTCCGAGGACCCTTGGATATGGTGCTACAGCCCCAGCAGCTTACTCCAGACGCTGTTTGCTATGACCAGGTAGGCCATCTCCATGACTTGAGAGCTCTTGTCTCAAAGAACATGATCCAGGCTCGACTCAAGCAGAAGAGAAATTATGATAAGAACAGACGAGACATGCAGTTCCAGCTTCGTGATCGGGTGTGGCTTCGCTCTCATCCTTACTCGAAAGCTGAACAATTCTTCTCGGCCAAGCTCGCTCCTAAATGGCAAGGACCATATAGGATTGTGGAGCAGATGGGCCCTTTGAACTACCGAGTGGTGAAAGAGGACACAGGTGAAGATATGCGCATCGTCCATGTCTCACGCCTTAAGGCCTGTTACCCCTCGGCTGAGGAATTGGAGGCGATTGAGCGCCGCAAGGTCCTGGATACCTTTGAAGAGGATAGTGAGGATACTTTTCTCGGATTCCCAGACCCAGACGTCTCGCACCTTAAGGCCTGTGACTCCTCAGCTGAGGAGCGTGAGCTCCAAAAAGTAATGAATATTTTTGTAGAGGAAAGTGATGAGGAGACCTTTCTCGGTTTCCCCGACCAAGATGTGCCTTCCAGGGCAATGGTCGGCTTTTTCCAGGGGAGGGGGTGTGTGACGGCCCTGAATTTTTCTGAACCGTCTCAGTGCAGCTCCTTCCAATAGGGCGCTTTCCCTTTAATTCCCAATTAAATAGCCAGCATCAGCTGCACGAAAGTGGGGTTGTGATGGAGACGTGCATGAGGATGTGTTCAACCCTCAGTTCCGAAGCATCTCTATTCCGTTTGTTTTGTTGCCGTTAAACGTGTGTTTTGTAGCCTAAGAGAGTTTACCCAGGATCGGATCCACTCTTTGCGTCCCTGGACTACACCTCTCCGTTCTTCGTGGCCTTTCTCCGCGGGAGATCTATTGGCGGATTGGATTGTCTGACTGACCGACTGACTACCACCTTTTTGTATACGGTATTTCATTTGTTTGGATGTGATGTATACTGTGATTTGTGTAGTTAGTGGTAGTTGAGGACTTAATTAAGAGTTGATCCGCTTTAAGGTTCTGTGGTAAAGTAATTGTTATATTGATTGTATGTTTAATACTGGGTTTACGCTACACGGAATGAACGGACAAACATCGCGTGACAAAAGTCACTTGAGTTCACTGAACTCCTTTACCGGGCAGGACTCTTTTAGGCCCGAGGTACAGGACATTTCTGGAGGAACCAGAACTCATTGTGATATTATTATATATGTGTGTAATCATTGTTGTTGCTAATACAACCCACGCAACAGAATATAGTTGTTTTTGAAGTTCTTTTCAATGTTTTAAGGGTTTATGAAAAGTTTATTTCCATCCTGACTTTTACATACGTCCTTTGTATTGGTGTAGACTTGACGGACCAGATGGGACTCATTCCCACCCAAACTAAAAGGAGAAACCAATGTTTTCTCTGGTAGGCACAACCTACCTGGCACCCCTATAAATAATAACCTCAAGTCAAAACCGTTACAGTACGTGTAGGTATGTACGGCAGGACCAAATCAGAGAGATAGGTAGGAGCAAGCCCATGTAATGCTTTGTAGGTTAGCAGTAAAACCTTGAAATCCGCCCTTGCTTTGACAGGAAGCCAGTGTAGAGAGGCTAGCACTGGAGTAATATGATCAATTTTTTTGGTTCTAGTCAGGATTCTAGCAGCCGTATTTAGCACTAACTGAAGTTTATTTAGTGCTTTATCCGGGTAGCCGGAAAATAGAGCATTGCAGTAGTCTAACCTAGAAGTGACAAAAGCATGGATTAATTTTTCTGCATAATTTTTGGACAGAAAGTTTCTGATTTTTGCAATGTTACGTAGATGGAAAAAAGCTGTCCTCGAAATGGTCTTGATATGTTCTTCAAAAGAGAGATCAGGGTCCAGAGTAACGCCGAGGTCCTTCACAGTTTTATTTGAGACGACTGTACAACCATTAAGATTAATTGTCAGATTCAACAGAAGATCTCTTTGTTTCTTGGGACCTAGAACAAGCATCTCTGTTTTGTCCGAGTTTAATAGTAGAAAGTTTGCAGCCATCCACTTCCTTATGTCTGAAACACATGCTTCTAGCGAGGGCAATTTTGGGGCTTCACCATGTTTCATTGAAATGTACAGCTGTGTGTCATCCGCATAGCAGTGAAAGTTTACATTATGTTTTCGATTAACATCCCCAAGAGGTAAAATATATAGTGAAAACAATAGTGGTCCTAAAACAGAACCTTGAGGAACACCGAAATTTACAGTTGATTTGTCAGAGGGCAAACCATTCACAGAGACAAACTGATATCTTTCCGACAGATAAGACCTAAACCAGGCCAGAACATGTCCGTGTAGACCAATTCTATTCTATTATATTCTACTTTATTCTATTCTGTTCTATTATATTATATTCTGTTCTATTATATTCTGTTCTATTCTGTTCTATTCTATTATATTATATTATATTATATTTTATTCTATTCTGTTCTATTCTATTATGTTCTGTTCTATTCCATTCTGTTCTATTATGTTCTGTTCTATTCTGTTATTTTTATGTTCTGTTAAATTCTATTGTGTTCTGTTGTATTCTATTCTGTTCTACTCTATTCTATTACATTATATTATGTTCTACTCTATTCTATTCTGTTCTATTCTGTTTTATTCTGTTCTATTAGATTATATTTGATTATGTTCTATTCTATTATATTCTGTTCTATTCTATTCTGTTCTGTTCTATTCTATTATATTCTGTTCTATTCTGTTCTATTCTATTCTATTCTATTATATTATGTTCTATTCTGTTCTATTCTATTATGTTCTGTTCTATTCCATTCTGTTCTATTATGTTCTGTTCTATTCTGTTATTTTTATGTTCTGTTAAATTCTATTGTGTTCTGTTGTATTCTAAATACTCCGAAACGTATCTTGTCCTGTAGATTACAGTACAGTCATTGTGATGCTCATATGGTGGACTCCTGCAACACTGTTAGCAGGATCATTTATGAGAGGACAGGACAGTCCACAAGTCAGCCAGGACAAACCTTGATCTGAGAGGACAGGACAGAGTCAGTCTGGACAAAACCTTGATCTGAGAGGACAGGACAGTCCACAAGTCAGCCAGGACAAACCTTGATCTGAGAGGACAGGACAGAGTCAGTCTGGACAAAACCTTGATCTGAGAGGACAGGACAGTCCACAAGTCAGCCAGGACAAAACCTTGATCTGAGAGGACAGGACAGAGTCAGTCTGGACAAAACCTTGATCTGAGAGGACAGGACAGTCCACAAGTCAGCCAGGACAAAACCTTGATCTGAGAGGACAGGACAGAGTCAGTCTGGACAAAACCTTGATCTGAGAGGACAGGACAGCCCACAAGTCAGCCAGGACAAAACCTTGATCTGAGAGGACAGGACAGTCCACAAGTCAGCCCGGACAAAACCTTGATCTGAGAGGACAGGACAGTCCACAAGTCAGCCAGGACAAAACCTTGATCTGAGAGGACAGGACAGTCCACAAGTCAGCCAGGACAAAACCTTGATCTGAGAGGACAGGACAGTCCACAAGTCAGCCAGGACAAACCTTGATCTGAGAGGACAGGACAGTCCACATGTCAGCCAGGACAAACCTTGATCTGAGAGGACAGGACAGTCCACAAGTCAGCCAGGACAAAACCTTGATCTGAGAGGACAGGACAGTCCACATGTCAGCCAGGACAAAACCTTGATCTGAGAGGACAGGACAGTCCACAAGTCAGCCAGGACAAAACCTTGATCTGAGAGGACAGTCCACATGTCAGCCAGGACAAAACCTTGATCTGAGAGGACAGGACAGAGTCAGTCTGGACAAAACCTTGATCTGAGAGGACAGGACAGAGTCAGTCTGGACAAAACCTTGATCTGAGAGGACAGGACAGAGTCAGTCTGGACAAAACCTTGATCTGAGAGGACAGGAAAGAGTCAGTCTGGACAAAACCTTGATCTGAGAGGACAGGACAGTCCACAAGTCAGCCAGGACAAAACCTTGATCTGAGAGGACAGGACAGAGTCAGTCTGGACAAAACCTTGATCTGAGAGGACAGGACAGAGTCAGTCTGGACAAAACCTTGATCTGAGAGGACAGGACAGAGTCAGTCTGGACAAAACCTTGATCTGAGAGGACAGGACAGAGTCAGCCAAAACTTTAATCTTTCCTCTATTGTGTGCTGATCAGTGAATAAATATTTTATTGGAGCTTTTCTTCAACCAGGCACGTCTCATCATGCGTTCCAAATGGCACCCTATTCCCTATATAGTGCACTACTTTAAACCCGACCCCTATCTGCCCTGGTCAAAGGTAATGCACTATATAGGGAATAGGGTGCCATTTGGGACACATCCTAGTGTAAGCGGAGTAGTAGCAGTTGTGAGGCGGTTTCTGATGGTGATGGCTGACAGGCACGTATTCCTTTACCAAGATCAACAACTTGAAGCTAATCACTACTGTAACACACAGCCATCCTAGAGGCTAATCACTACTGTAACACACAGCCATCCTCGAGGCTAATCACTACTGTAACACACAGCCACCCTAGAGGCTAATCACTACTGTAACACACAGCCATCCTTGAGGCGAATCACTACTGTAACACACAGCCATCCTAGAGGCTAATCACTACTGTAACACACAGCCATCCTAGAGGCTAATCACTACAGTAACACACAGCCATCCTAGAGGCTAATCACTACAGTAACACACAGCCATCCTAGAGGCTAATCACTACTGTAACACACAGCCATCCTAGAGGCTAATCACTACTGTAACACACAGCCATCCTAGAGGCTAATCACTACTGTAACACACAGCCATCCTCGAGGCTCATCACTACTGTAACACACAGCCATCCTAGAGGCTAATCACTACTGTAACACACAGCCATCCTAGAGGCTAATCACTACTGTAACACACAGCCATCCTAGAGGCTAATCACTACTGTAACACACAGCCATCCTAGAGGCTATTCACTACTGTAACACACAGCCATCCTAGAGGCTAATCACTACTGTAACACACAGCCATCCTAGAGGCTAATCACTACTGTAACACACAGCCATCCTAGAGGCTAATCACTACTGTAACACACAGCCATCCTAGAGGATAATCACTACTGTAACACACAGCCATCCTAGAGGCTAATCACTACTGTAACACACAGCCATCCTAGAGGCTAATCACTACTGTAACACACAGCCATCCTAGAGGCTAATCACTACTGTAACACACAGCCATCCTAGAGGCTAATCACTACTGTAACACACAGCCATCCTAGAGGCTAATCACTACTGTAACACACAGCCACCCTAGAGGCTAATCACTACTGTAACACACAGCCATCCTAGAGGCTAATCACTACTGTAACACACAGCCATCCTAGAGGCTAATCACTACTGTAACACACAACCATCCTAGAGGCTAATCACTACTGTAACACACAGCCATCCTAGAGGCTAATCACTACTGTAACACACAGCCATCCTAGAGGCTAATCACTACTGTAACACACAGCCATCCTAGAGGCTAATCACTACTGTAACAACAGCCACCACAGCTAATCACTCCTGTAACACACAGCCATCCTAGAGGCTAATCACTACAGTAACACACAACCATCCTAGAGGCTAATCACTACTGTAACACACAGCCACCCTAGAGGCTAATCACTACTGTAACACACAGCCATCCTAGAGGCTAATCACTACAGTAAGACACAGCCATCCTAGAGGCTAATCACTACAGTAACACACAGCCATCCTAGAGGCTAATCACTACTGTAACACACAGCCACCCTAGAGGCTAATCACTACTGTAACACACAGCCATCCTAGAGGCTAATCACTACAGTAAGACACAGCCATCCTAGAGGCTAATCACTACTGTAACACACAGCCATCCTAGAGGCTAATCACTACTGTAACACACAGCCATCCTCGAGGCGAATCACTACTGTAACACACAGCCATCCTAGAGGCTAATCACTACTGTAACACACAGCCATCCTAGAGGCTAATCACTACTGTAACACACAGCCATCCTCGAGGCGAATCACTACTGTAACACACAGCCATCCTAGAGGCTAATCACTACTGTAACACACAGCCATCCTAGAGGCTAATCACTACTGTAACACACAGCCATCCTAGAGGCTAATCACTACTGTAACACACAGCCATCCTAGAGGCTAATCACTACTGTAACACACAGCCATCCTAGAGGCTAATCACTACAGTAACACACAGCCATCCTAGAGGCTAATCACTACAGTAACACACAGCCATCCTAGAGGCTAATCACTACTGTAACACACAGCCATCCTAGAGGCTAATCACTACTGTAACACACAGCCATCCTAGAGGCTAATCACTACTGTAACACACAGCCATCCTAGAGGCTAATCACTACTGTAACACACAGCCATCCTAGAGGCTATTCACTACTGTAACACACAGCCATCCTAGAGGCTAATCACTACTGTAACACACAGCCATCCTAGAGGCTAATCACTACTGTAACACACAGCCATCCTAGAGGCTAATCACTACTGTAACACACAGCCATCCTAGAGGCTAATCACTACTGTAACACACAGCCATCCTAGAGGCTAATCACTACTGTAACACACAGCCATCCTAGAGGCTAATCACTACTGTAACACACAGCCATCCTAGAGGATAATCACTACTGTAACACACAGCCATCCTAGAGGCTAATCACTACTGTAACACACAGCCATCCTAGAGGCTAATCACTACTGTAACACACAGCCATCCTAGAGGCTAATCACTACTGTAACACACAGCCATCCTAGAGGCTAATCACTACTGTAACACACAGCCATCCTAGAGGCTAATCACTACTGTAACACACAGCCATCCTAGAGGCTAATCACTACTGTAACACACAGCCACCCTAGAGGCTAATCACTACTGTAACACACAGCCATCCTAGAGGCTAATCACTACTGTAACACACAGCCATCCTAGAGGCTAATCACTACTGTAACACACAACCATCCTAGAGGCTAATCACTACTGTAACACACAGCCATCGTAGAGGCTAATCACTACTGTAACACACAGCCATCCTAGAGGCTAATCACTACTGTAACACACAGCCACCCTAGAGGCTAATCACTACTGTAACACACAGCCATCCTAGAGGCTAATCACTACAGTAACACACAACCATCCTAGAGGCTAATCACTACTGTAACACACAGCCACCCTAGAGGCTAATCACTACTGTAACACACAGCCATCCTAGAGGCTAATCACTACAGTAAGACACAGCCATCCTAGAGGCTAATCACTACTGTAACACACAGCCATCCTAGAGGCTAATCACTACTGTAACACACAGCCACCCTAGAGGCTAATCACTACTGTAACACACAGCCATCCTAGAGGCTAATCACTACAGTAAGACACAGCCATCCTAGAGGCTATTCACTACTGTAACACACAGCCATCCTCGAGGCTAATCACTACTGTAACACACAGCCACCCTAGAGGCTAATCACTATTGTAACACACAACTCACCTAGAGGCTAATCACTACTGTAACACACAGCCACCCTAGAGGCTAGTCACTACTGTAACACACAGCCACCCTAGAGGCTAATCACTACTGTAACACACAGCCATCCTAGAAGCTAATCACTACTGTAACACACAACCATCCTAGAGGCTAATCACTACTGTAACACACAGCCATCCTAGAGGCTAATCACTACTGTAACACACAACCATCCTAGAGGCTAATCACTACTGTAACACACAGCCATCCTAGAGGCTAATCACTACTATAACACACAACTCACCTAGAGAATAATCACTACTATAACACACAGCCATCCTAGAGGCTAATCACTACTGTAACACACGACCATCCTAGAGGCTAATCACTACTGTAACACACAACCCACCTAGAGGCTATTCACTACTGTAACACACAACCATCCTAGAGGCTAATCACTACTATAACACACAACTCACCTAGAGAATAATCACTACTATAACACACAGCCATCCTAGAGGCTAATCACTACTGTAACACACGACCATCCTAGAGGCTAATCACTACTGTAACACACAACCCACCTAGAGGCTATTCACTACTGTAACACACAACCATCCTAGAGGCTAATCACTACTGTAACACACAGCCATCCTAGAGGCTAATCACTACTGTAACACACAACTCACCTAGAGGCTTATCACTACTGTAAAACATGACCCACCTTGAGGCTAATCTCTACTGTAAAACATGACCCACATTGAGGCTAATCACTACTGTAAAACACGACCCACCTTGAGGCTCATCACTACTGTAAAACACAACCCACCTAGAGGCTAATCACTACTGTAACACACAACTCACCTAGAGGCTAATCACTACTGTAAAACATGACCCACCTTGAGGCTAATCTCTACTGTAAAACACAACCCACATTGAGGCTAATCACTACTGTAAAACACAACCCACATTGAGGCTAATCACTACTGTAAAACAAAACCCACCTTGAGGCTAATCACTATTGTAACACACAACCCACATTGAGGCTAATCCCTACTGTAAAACACAACCCTCCTTGAGGCTAATCACTACTGCAAAAAAATGTACCCTATGTTGAGGCTAATCTCTACTGTAAAACACAACCCACCTTGAGGCTAATCACTATTGTAACACACAACCCACATTGAGGCTAATCACTACTGTAAAACACAACCCTCCTTGAGGCTAATCACTACTGCAAAAAAATGTACCCTATTTTGAGGCTAATCTCTACTGTAAAACACAACCCACCTTGAGGCTAATCACTACTGTAAAATAAAACCCACTTTGAGGCTAATAACTACTGTAAAACACAACCCACATTGAGACTCATCACTACTGTAAAACAAAACCCACCTTGAGGCTCATCACTACTGTAAAACACAACCCACCTAGAGGCTAATCACTACTGTAACACACAACTCACCTAGAGGCTAATCACTACTGTAAAACATGACCCACCTTGAGGCTAATCTCTACTGTAAAACACGACCCACATTGAGGCTAATCACTACTGTAAAACACAACCCACATTGAGGCTAATCACTACTGTAAAACACAACCCTCCTTGAGGCTAATCACTACTGTAAAACAAAACCCACCTTGAGGCTAATCACTACTGTAACACACAACTCACCTAGAGGCTAATCACTACTGTAAAACACAACCCACATTGAGGCTAATCACTACTGTAAAACACAACCCTCCTTGAGGCTAATCGCTACTGCAAAAAATTAACCCTATTTTGAGGCTAATCTCTACTGTAAAACACAACCCTCCTTGAGGCTAATCACTACTGTAAAATAAAACCCACTTTGAGGCTAATAACTACTGTAAAACACAACCCACATTGAGACTCATCACTACTGTAAAACAAAACCCACCTTGAGGCCAATCACTATTGCAAAAAAAAGAACCCTATGTTGAGGCTATTCTCTACTGTAAAACACAAACCACCTTGAGGCTAATCACTACTGTAAAATAAAACCCACTTTGAGGCTAATAACTACTGTAAAACACAACCCACCTAGAGGCTAATCACTACTGTAAAACATAACTCACCTTGAGGCTAATCACTACTGTAAAACATAACCCACCTTGAGGCTAATCACACAACCCACCTTGAGGCTAATCACACAACCCACATTGAGGCTAATCACTACTGTAAAACACAACCCTCCTTGAGGCTAATCACTACTGTAAAACAAAACCCACCTTGAGGCTAATCACTACTGTAACACACAACTCACCTAGAGGCTAATCACTACTGTAAAACACAACCCACATTGAGGCTAATCACTACTGTAAAACACAACCCTCCTTGAGGCTAATCGCTACTGCAAAAAATTAACCCTATTTTGAGGCTAATCTCTACTGTAAAACACAACCCTCCTTGAGGCTAATCACTACTGTAAAATAAAACCCACTTTGAGGCTAATAACTACTGTAAAACACAACCCACATTGAGACTCATCACTACTGTAAAACAAAACCCACCTTGAGGCCAATCACTATTGCAAAAAAAAGAACCCTATGTTGAGGCTATTCTCTACTGTAAAACACAAACCACCTTGAGGCTAATCACTACTGTAAAATAGAACCCACTTTGAGGCTAATAACTACTGTAAAACACAACTCACCTAGAGGCTATTCTCTACTGTAAAACACAAACCACCCCACAAACGTTGTTTCCACAATATTTAATGGCCTGGACCTGAATGTATAAAGTATCTCAGAGTAGGAGTGTTGACCTGGAACAGTTTTGCCTTTCAGATCATAATGAATATGATGACATGGAGAGTGGAGACCTGATCCTAGATCAGCACTCCTACTCTGAGTTGCTGCTGTTCATAAGCCCCAGATAGATGTCTATACAGCCCCAGATAGATGTCTATACAGCCCCAGATAGATGTCTATACAGCCCCAGATAGATGTCTATACAGCCCCAGATAGATGTCTATACAGCCCCAGATAGATGTCTATACAGCCCCAGATAGATGTCTATACAGCCCCAGATAGATGTCTATACAGCCCCAGATAGATGTCTATACAGCCCCAGATAGATGTCCATACAGCAGCAGGTTAAAGCTGAAGAAGAGGAGGGAAAAACCAAGCAGGAGGTATAAGGAAATAAGAACATGACACTTGGTACACTTGTTCAGTTTGGTACCCTGGACATATATATAGATATGGAGCCATCAAATAAAAACATACAACTATTTAATGGCACAGATAAAGACTAGATAGAACTACAGTAGAGGGAGGGGGGAGAGAGAGGGAGGGGGGAGAGAGAGGGAGGGAGGGGAGAGAGGGAGGGGGGAGAGAGAGGGAGGGGGAGAGAGAGACCAGCCCAGAGACAAGGAGATGGAAATAAGAACATGACACTTGGTACACTTGTTCAGTTTGGTACCCTGGACATATATACAGATATTTCATGGCACAGATAAAGACTAGATAGAACTACAGTAGAGGGAGGGGGGAGAGAGAGACCAGCCCAGAGACAAGGAGATGGAAATAAGAACATGACACTTGGTACACTTGTTCAGTTTGGTACCCTGGACATATATACAGATATTTCATGGCACAGATAAAGACTAGATAGAACTACAGTAGAGGGAGGGGGGAGAGAGAGACCAGCCCAGAGACAAGGAGATGCTCAGCCGTATATAATTAATTAAAGGATCCTAATTAGGAACGTGAGAGCAGGTGCCAGGCTACGGGCTGACAGAACCGACAGCCAGACAACAGGAGAGGGGGTGGGTGGGGGGTAGACTACGGGTATGAGGGGTGTAACGTGACAAGAAGAGAGGGGACAAAGAAACTTTTTGCCTTTTGTCATATGAAGCCTCCAAGGAATAGTTATGTGACAGAAACTGTAGCCCCAGACTCCATGGGGTCTCTCCTCTCTTTGTTTAAGACACATTTTCATTTCGCCAATTGGAGGTTTATGCGGGCAAGCAAGCATAGAGAGATGTTTTTTTTCCTACTTTCTCTTCCCTTATCCTCATTATTCCGGCATATGCTAAGAATTGCCTGTTGTGTGTACGGTGTCTGGCTTGAGTCAGGTGAGTTAGGATCCTAGATCTATAGTTGCATATTCCATGTATTGAAATACCAACCCAAAATGAAATCAAGTGTTTTTCCTACATACTGGCCCCCCTATTCCCTATTTAGAGCACTACTTTTGACCAGGGCCTGTCAAAAGTGGTGCACTATAAAGGGAATTAGGGTGCCATTTGGGACAACCTGTAGACTATGTGAAGAACATCGCCTGATTTCTCCTTTGGTCTCAAGGTGTAAGTAGGTTCCTATTGAATATCCTAAATGTGTTCCAAGTCGCTGTAGATTCTCTGAGAATCGCCTGTCATTCCTTCGGATAAATACTGCACTGCATCACCATAAAACACATTAGGAGCAATAATACCACAGGACTGAAAACGACCAGTAAGTCGTACAGTTACATTTCCTGGTTATTTCGTTCTGCTCCTCCAAAATGTTGATACACAAACATCCACCTATTTCTGTTGTCTCCGGTCTCTGCACAACCCAGCATCTGTGAGTATCAGTGGATAAGGTAATTGTGTCCACGGATATTTAGATAAAAACTCACACACCGAGTCCACCATTAGGAGAGGAGAAGTCCAGCGTGTGTGTAAGGGAGATGGGCTCAGAAGGGGCATCAGCCTATTTTATCACAATTTGCTCACTAACCAGTTACAAATGTGGCATGTGATCACAATAATGAGTCTTGATGTCACTTAGCCTTTGGGCCGTGTGTGGAATAGTAAAACAGGGTGTCAGTGCCTTCCTTCCCCCGGTCCCACTCTCTGGCTCTCACAGGCCCTCCTGCACACAAGGTGACAGACACCTTGGTTAAAGAGAGCGAGAGGGGGGCGAGAGATAGAGGGGGGATAGAGAGAGAGGAGAGGAGAGTAGAGGAGAGAGAGAGAGTAGAGGAGAGAGAGAGAGAGAGAGAGAGAGAGAGAGAGAGAGAGAGAGAGAGAGAGAGAGAGAGAGAGAGAGAGAGAGAGAGAGAGAGAGAGAGAGAGAGAGGGGGAGAGATAGAGAGGGGGTAGAGAGAGAGAGAGAGGAGAGAGAGAGAGAGAGAGTAGAGAGAGAGAGAGAGAGAGAGAGAGAGAGAGAGAGAGAGAGAGAGAGAGAGAGAGAGAGAGAGAGAGAGAGAGAGAGAGAGAGATAAAAACAGAGAATAGAATGAGCAAGGGAAAGAGAAGAGAGAGCAAGAGAGGAAAGAGAGAGATAGAGAGAGCGAGAGGGGGCGAGAGATAGAGGGGGATAGAGAGAGAGAGTAGAGTAGAGGAGAGAGAGAGAGTAGAGGAGAGAGAGAGAGAGAGAGAGAGAGAGAGAGAGAGAGAGAGAGAGAGAGGAGAGAGAGAGAGAGAGAGAGAGAGAGAGAGAGAGAGAGAGAGAGAGAGAGAGAGAGAGAGAGAGAGAGAGAGAGAGAGAGAGAGAGAGAGAGAGAGAGAGAGAGAGAGAGAGAGAGAGAGAGAGAGAAGAGAGGGGGAGAGAGAGAGAGAGGGAGAGAGAGAGAGAGAGTAGAGGAGAGAGAGAGAGAGAGAGAGAGAGAGAGAGAGAGAGAGAGAGAGAGAGAGAGAGAGAGAGAGAAAAGAGAGGTGGCGAGAGATAGAGGGGGGTAGAGAGAGAGAGAGTAGAGGAGAGAGTGAGAGAGAGCCCAGCCACTTCGTTTCTCTAACAGCATTATAAATTACTGTAGATCCTATTTGTGTCAGTGGAGGCAAGTGAGGGGAAAATTCAACATCAGCCTATTTATTCATTTACTTATTCTACCAACCAAGCCTCTGTCTGGGTGTGTGTAACAGCCTGTCTGGGAGAGAGCACTGAGTGGGGACAGTCACACTGCACACTGAGCAAATGTGATGTGTTTAGTAACAGTTTAGGGCATATATGGCGCTGGTGTTTAGTAACAGGTTAGGGTGTTTTAGAAGGCACCACACTCTGAGAAAAAAAGATTCTATCTAGAACCAACAATGGTTTTTCGGCTGTCCCCATAGGAGAACCCTTTTTGGTTCCAGGTAGAACCCTTTTGAGTTCTATGTAGAACCCTTTCTGCAGAGGGTTCTACATGGAACCTAAAAGAGTTCTATCAGGAACCAAAAAGGGTTCTTCCTGTAGGCAGTCATTGTAAAATAAGAATTAGTTTCTTAACTGACTTCCCTAATTGAATAATGGTTACTCAACCAGAAAGGGTGACCCTATGGGGGGACAGCCCAAGAACCCTTTTGGAACCCTGAAGCGCGATAAGAGGACATTTTAAAAACCACAGACAAAACATAAAAGTCTGTTTCTAGACAACAGATTCTATATTCAGAATATTTTTTAAATTCAGAATTAAATAGTATGTAATGATAGATACAGTATTTCTCAACCTCAGGTGCAGCCTAAACTGCCAAATATAGTGTATGGACCAAAATCACATTTTTATCTAGTTTTAACTGGAGTGTTTACACATAGACATATCAGAAAACGTTTGATATCAGCAACTGCTTGTGTCTCAGCTAAACATCAAATTAAATTCCAATACTGTCTTGCTAAGCAACGTTATTTGAATAGATGCTGAGACCAAGTGCTGTCAACGGTCACCTGACAGGAAATTCACAGCATTCTATGGAAGCTATGGAATGTTCAGAGTAGTTCCTGGTTTTGAGTAATCGATAACGAGTGACAGAGAATAGATTTCAAAATAGTAATTTCCTCGCAAACAACGCCACAAGTGATTTAGAGAGGTCCAAATTGAT
>NW_026284301.1:310000-357500 GCF_023373465.1 Oncorhynchus keta
GGACGACATTCAACACCCTGTCATTTCATGTTAACTACAAGCAACAATAGGATTGTTACATCTCATCACTCAGTGATTTAAAGAGGGCAATCTGCGATTGCTACCTACATTTTTGGGACTTTTTTAAATGAATGATAGATTCTTGCATACTCATAAACTCATACATGCCCCGTGAGCTTAGTTCAACTGTCGTAACTCATCGGAACCCCAAACACAAGCTTGTTTAACTCCATTGTTTGTAAACAACGTAATTACATACAAACATGGTGTAGCCTCAAAACATGGTTATTAATGTTGTTCTCATGGATGGTCAGTCCTTGCATCCATAGCTCTGTCTATACATTTAAGGGGTGGTTATGTTTCTCCAGACCCATCCCTCGGCTGTTTACCAAAAACCGTGGCTGGGTTTGAACTGCACCGACCGCAGAAATCTAATTAGCATAATAATACAAATTCTCATTAAAATCCATCGGTTTAAGCCAGAGATATCTGTTTTCCCTGCATCCGCCGATCTCGCCCTTTCGCATCTGGGGGTGAAAGGTGACAGAGATAGAGAGGTGTTTGCCAGACCATGAGACATGAGACATCTGGGGTGAAAGGTGACAGAGATAGAGAGGTGTTTGCCAGACCATGAGACATCTGGGGTGAAAGGTGACAGAGTTAGAGAGGTGTTTGCCAGACCATGAGACATCTGGGGTGAAAGGTGACAGAGCTAGAGAGGTGTTTGCCAGACCATGAGACATCTGGGGTGAAAGGTGGCAGAGATAGAGAGGTGTTTGCCAGACCATGAGACATCTGGGGTGAAAGGTGGCAGAGTTAGAGAGGTGTTTGCCAGACCATGAGACATCTGGGGTGAAAGGTGGCAGAGTTAGAGAGGTGTTTGTTAGACCATGAGACATCTGGGGTGAAAGGTGACAGAGATAGAGAGGTGTTTGTCAGACCATGAGACATCTGGGGTGAAAGGTGACAGAGATAGAGAGGTGTTTGTTAGACCATGAGACATCTGGGGTGAAAGGTGACAGAGCTAGAGAGGTGTTTGTCAGACCATGAGACATCTGGGGTGAAAGGTGACAGAGCTAGAGAGGTGTTTGTCAGACCATGAGACATCTGGGGTGAAAGGTGACAGAGCTAGAGAGGTGTTTGTCAGACAATGAGACATCTGGGGTGAAAGGTGACAGAGATAGAGAGGTGTTTGTCAGACAATGAGACATCTGGGGTGAAAGAGACATCAGACCTGAGACATCTGGGGTGAAAGGTGACAGAGCTAGAGAGGTGTTTGTCAGACCATGAGACATCTGGGGTGAAAGGTGACAGAGCTAGAGAGGTGTTTGTCAGACCATGAGACATCTGGGGTGAAAGGTGACAGAGCTAGAGAGGTGTTTGTCAGACCATGAGACATCTGGGGTGAAAGGTGAAAGAGCTAGAGAGGTGTAAGAACAGACCATGAGACATCTGGGGTGAAAGGTGAAAGAGCTAGAGAGGTGTTTGAGACAGAGACATCTGGGGTCATGACAGATTTGAGTTTGGGACCATGAGACATCTGGGGTGAAAGGTGACAGAGCTAGAGAGACCATGAGACATCTGGGGTGAAAGGTGACAGAGCTTCATGATTTGAGAGGTGTTTGAACAGACCATGAGACATCTGGTTAGAGGTGAACAGGTTCAGGTGATTAGAGAGGTGTTTGAACAGACAATGAGACATCTGGGGTGAAAGGTGACAGAGCTAGAGATGTGTTTGTCAGACCATGAGACATCTGGGCTGAAATGGTTTGTTTGTCAGACAATGAGACATCTGGGGGAAAGGCTTCAGAGCTAGAGGTGTTTGGGAACATGAGACATCTGGGGTGAAATGATTTGAGAGGTGGTTTGGGAACAGGCATCTGATTTGAGAGGTTTGGGAACAGGCTTCATGATTTGAGAGGTTTGGTGAACAGAACAGGTGCTTCATGATTTGAGAGGTTTGGGAACAGGCTTCATGATTTGAGAGGTTTGGGAACAGACTTCATGATTTGGGAGGTTTGGGAACAGGCTTCATGATTTGAGAGGTTTGGGAACAGGCTTCATGATTTGAGAGGTTTGGGAACAGGCTTCATGATTTGAGAACATGCTTCATGATTTGAGAGGTTTGGGAACAGGCTTCATGATTTGGGAGGTTTGGGAACAGGCTTTGTGATTTGAGAGGTTTGGGAACAGGCTTCATGATTTGAGAGGTTTGGGAACAGGCTTCATGATTTGATTTGAACAGCTTTGGATTTTTGGGAACAGGCTTCATGATTTAAGAACATGCTTCATGATTTGAGAGGTTTGGGAACAGGCTTCATGATTTGAGAGGTTTGGGAACAGGCTTCATGATTTGAGAGGTTTGGGAACAGGCTTCATGATTTGAGAGGTTTGGGAACAGGCTTCATGATTTGAGAGGTTTGGGAACAGGCTTCATGATTTGAGAGGTTTGGGAACAGGCTTCATGATTTGAGAGGTTTGGGAACAGGCTTCATGATTTGAGAGGTTTGGGAACAGGCTTCATGATTTGAGAGGTTTGGGAACAGGCTTCATGATTTGAGAGGTTTGGGAACAGGCTTCATGATTTGAGAGGTTTGGGAACAGGCTTCATGATTTGAGAACATGCTTCATGATTTGAGAGGTTTGGGAACAGGCTTCATGATTTGAGAGGTTAGGGAACAGGCTTCATGATTTAAGAACATGCTTCATGATTTGAGAGGTTTGGGAACAGGCTTCATGATTTGGGAGGTTTGGGAACAGGCTTCATGATTTGAGAGGTTTGGGAACAGGCTTTGTGATTTGAGAGGTTTGGGAACAGGCTTCATGATTTGGGAGGTTTGGGAACAGGCTTCATGATTTGAGAACAGGCTTCATGATTTTTGGGAACAGGCTTTGTGATTTGAGAGGTTTGGGAACAGGCTTCAGTGATTTGAGAGGTTTGGGAACAGGCTTCATGATTTGAGAGGTTTGGGAACAGGCTTAGTGATTTGAGAGGTTTGGGAACAGGCTTAGTGATTTGAGAGGTTTGAACAGGGAACAGGTTTAGGGAACAGGCTTCATGATTTGAGAGGTTTGGGAACAGGCTTCATGATTTGAGAGGTTTGGGAACAGGCTTTGTGATTTGAGAGGTTTGGGAACAGGCTTTGTGATTTGAGAGGTTTGTAGGGCTTAGTACAGAGAGGTTTGGTGATTTGAGAGGTTTGGGAACAGGTTAGTGATTTAGTAGGTTTTAACAGGCTTTGTGATTTGAGAGGTTTGGGGTTGTGATTTGAGAGGTTTGGGAACAGGTTAGTAGGGTTAGTAGGTTTGGGAACAGCTTCAGGTTGAGAGGTTAGGGTTAGACTTAGGTTAGTAGGTTAGGGAACAGGTTAGTATGGTTAGTAGGTTAGTAGGTTATGAGGAGGTTTAGTAGGGTTAGTAGGATTAGTAGGGTTAGTAGGGTTAGTAGGTTAGTAGTTTAGTAGGTTAGTGGGATTAGTAGGGTTAGTAGGTTAGTAGGTTAGTAGGGTTAGTAGTTTAGTAGGGTTAGTAGGTTAGTAGGGTTAGTAGTTTAGTAGGTCTGTAGGGTTAGTAGGGTTAGTAGGTTAGTAGGGTTAGTAGGGTTTGTAGTTTAGTAGGTTCATAGAGTTAGTAGGGTTAGTAGGGTTAGTAGGTTAGTAGGGTTAGTAGGTTAGTAGTTTAGTAGGTTAGTAGGATTAGTAGGGTTAGTAGGTTAGTAGGTTAGTAGGGTTAGTAGGGTTAGTAGGTTAGTAGGTTAGTAGGGTTAGTAGGGTTAGTATGATTAGTAGGGTTAGTGATTAGTAGGTTAGTAGGGTTAGTAGGATTAGTAGGGTTAGTAGGTTAGTAGGGTTAGTAGGTTAGTAGGGTTAGTAGTTTAGTAGGTTAGTGGGATTAGTAGGGTTAGTAGGTTAGTAGGTTAGTGGGGTTAGTAGGTTAGTAGTTTAGTAGGTTAGTAGGATTAGTAGGGTTAGTAGGTTAGTAGGGTTAGTAGGGTTAGTAGGTTAGTAGGTTAGTAGGGTTAGTAGGGTTAGTATGATTAGTAGGGTTAGTAGGTTAGTAGGTTAGTAGGGTTAGTAGGGTTAGTAGGATTAGTAGGGTTAGTAGGTTAGTAGGGTTAGTAGGGTTAGTAGGATTAGTAGGGTTAGTAGGGTTAGTAGGTTAGTAGGGTTAGTAGGTTAGTAGGGTTAGTAGGTTAGTAGGTTAGTGGGGTTAGTATGGTTAGTAGGGTTAGTAGGTTAAGGAGGTTAGTAGGGTTAGTAGGTTAGTAGGTTAGTGGGGTTAGTATGGTTAGTAGGGTTAGTAGGTTAAGGAGGTTAGTAGGGTTAGTAGGATTAGTAGGGTTAGTAGGGTTAGTAGGTTAGTAGGGTTAGTAGTTTAGTAGGTTAGTGGGATTAGTAGGGTTAGTAGGTTAGTGGGGTTAGTAGTTTAGTAGGTTTGTAGGGTTAGTGGGGTTAGTCGGTTTAGTAGGTTAGTAAGTGTTAGTAGTGTTAGTAGGGTTAGTATGTTGGTCGGTTAGTAGGGTTCGTATGTTAGTAGGGTTAGTAGGTTAGTAGGCTAGTAGGGCTAGTAGGTTCGTAGTGATAGTACTATTAGTTGGTTTAGTAGGTTAGTAGGGTCAGTATTTTAGTAGGTTAGTAGGGTTAGTTGGGTTAGTAGGTTTGTAGGTTAGTAGGGTTAGTAGGTTTAGTAGGTTAGTAGGGTTAGTAGGTTAGTAGGTTAGTAGGGTTAGTAGGTTAATAGGTTAGTAGGTTAGTAGGGTTAGTAGGGTTAGAAGGTTCATAGGTTAGTAGGGGTAGTAAGTTAGTAGGTTAGTAGGGTTAGTAGAGTTAGTAGGTTAGTAGTGTTGGTAGTGTTTGTAGGGTTAGTAGGGTTAGTAGGTTAGTAGTGTTGGTAGTGTTAGTAGGGTTAGTAGGGTTAGTAGGTTAGTAGGTTAGTAGTGTTAGTAGGTTATTAGGTTAACAGGTTAGTATGTGTAGTAGGTTAGTAGGTTTAGTAGGGTTAGTAGGGTAGTAGGGTTAGTAGGGTTAGTAGGTTAGTAGGTTAGTAGTTTTAGTAGGTTGATTTCTCTCAGTCTATACTCCAGGTCAGAGGGAGTAGTGAGACTAGTCTCTCTCAGTCTGTACTCCAGGTCAGAGGGAGTAGTGAGACTAGTCTCTCTCAGTCTGTACTCCAGGTCAGAGGGAGTAGTGAGACTAGTCTCTCTCAGTCTGTACTCCAGGTCAGAGGGAGTAGTGAGACTAGTCTCTCTCAGTCTGTACTCCAGGTCAGAGGGAGTAGTGAGACTAGTCTCTCTCAGTCTGTACTCCAGGTCAGAGGGAGTAGTGAGACTAGTCTCTCTCAGTCTGTACTCCAGGTCAGAGGGAGTAGTGAGACTAGTCTCTCTCAGTCTGTACTCCAGGTCAGAGGGAGTTGTGAGACTAGTCTCTCTCAGTCTGTACTCCAGGTCAGAGGGAGTAGTGAGACTAGTCTCTCTCAGTCTGTACTCCAGGTCAGAGGGAGTCGTGAGACTAGTCTCTCTCAGTCTGTACTCCAGGTCAGAGGGAGTAGTGAGACTAGTCTCTCTCAGTCTGTACTCCAGGTCAGAGGGAGTTGTGAGACTAGTCTCTCTCAGTCTGTACTCCAGGTCAGAGGGAGTAGTGAGACTAGTCTCTCTCAGTCTGTACTCCAGGTCAGAGGGAGTCGTGAGACTAGTCTCTCTCAGTCTGTACTCCAGGTCAGAGGGAGTAGTGAGACTAGTCTCTCTCAGTCTGTACTCCAGGTCAGAGAGAGTCTTTTCTCATCATCGCAAGACACTTAAATTAAATGGAAGAAGCCACTTGATTGCTGGATGGAAATCACAGGGCTAGGTGATAAAAAGCAATTAAGGACTTGTAATCCTTTGGCCCAAGGAAAGGAGGACAGTCATGGACCCAGGAGACTATTCATTTAGATCTAATGAAGTCCTTCTTTATTCAGCTTGTTTTGTTCTGTTGGCCTTGCTCTTTTTGAGGTGGAGTTGTGCTGCTGGTAGTGGGTATTCCTGGCTGTGTGCCAAATATCAGCCTTTTCCCTACATAGTGCATTACTTTGGCCCTGGTTTGGGATGTTGTTTGCGATACAGACCCTCTCTTTTCTGTTTTTGTTTGAGAGATGAATACGGATCATTGTTTAATAGGTCCTCAGCGGACAAACGAGGTCTATTAGAGAGTTATTTCATGAATAGAAGACGGACAGAAAGAACCTGGTCTGACTGGAGGTCACATGACAGACTAGGACACCGGTCACATGATCACTGGAGGTCACATGACAGACTAGGACACCGGTCACATGATCACTGGAGGTCACATGACAGACTAGGACACCGGTCACATGATCACTGGAGGTCACATGACAGACTTGGACACCGGTCACATGATCACTGGAGGTCACATGACAGACTAGGACACCGGTCACATGATCACTGGAGGTCACATGACAGACTAGGACACCGGTCACATGATCACTGGAGGTCACATGACAGACTAGGACACCGGTCACATGATCACTGGAGGTCACATGACAGACTAGGACACCGGTCACATGATCACTGGAGGTCACATGACAGACTAGGACACCGGTCACATGATCACTGGAGGTCACATGACAGACTTGGACACCGGTCACATGATCACTGGAGGTCACATGACAGACTAGGACACCGTTTCATGATCACTTTTCACATGATCACTGGAGGTCACATGACAGACTAGGACACCGGTCACATATCACTGGAGGTCACATGTCAACTGGACACCGGTCAGCTATGATCACTGGACGTCACATGACAGACTAGGACACCTGGTCACATGATCACTGGAGGTCACATGACAGACTAGGACACGGTCACATGATCACTGGAGGTCACATTACTTGGACACCGGTCACATGATCACTGGAGGTCACTATTTAGAATAGGACACTGGTCACATGATCACTGGTTTAAGTCTGTCAGTCATGCTATTTAGAAATAGGAACGTCTGTTCAGTCAAGCTATTTAGAAATACTGGAGTCTGTCAGTCAAGCTATTTAGAAATAAGGTTTAAACAGCTGTTCGGTCAGCATTTGAAATCACTGTTCAGTCAGCTATTTAGAAATAAGGTTTAGGACACAAGCTATGGTCATATGATCACTGGAGTCAAGCTATTTAGACTTGGTTTAAACGGTCATATGATCACTTTTACCAACTTATTTAAATATATGTTTTAATGTCTGTCCAGTCAAGCTATTTAGAAATAAGGTTTAAACGTCTGTTCAGTCAAGCTATTTAGAAATAAGGTTTAAACGTCTGTCCAGTCAAGCTATTTAGAAATAAGGTTTAAACGTCTGTTCAGTCAAGCTATTTAGAAATAAGGTTTAAATGTCTGTTCAGTCAAGCTATTTAGAAATACGGTTTAAACGTTTGTTCAGTAAAGCTATTTAGAAATAAGGTTTAAACGTCTGTTCAGTCAAGCTATTTAGAAATACGGTTTAAACGTTTGTTCAGGAAAGCTATTTAGAAATAAGGTTTAAACGTCTGTTCAGTCAAGCTATTTAGAAATAAGGTTTAAACGTCTGTTCCAGTCAAGCTATGGAGAAATAAGGTTTAAACGTCTGTTCAGTCAAGCTATTTAGAAATACGGTATAAACGTCTGTCCAGTCAAGCTATTTAGAAATAAGGTTTAAACGTCTGTTCAGTCTGGCTATGGAGAAATAAGGTTTAAACGTCTGTCCAGTCAAGCTATTTAGAAATAAGGTTTAAACGTCTGTTCAGTCAAGCTATTTAGAAATAAGGTTTAAACGTCTGTCCAGTCAAGCTATTTAGAAATAAGGTGTAAACGTCTGTCCAGTCAAGCTATTTAGAAGTAAGGTTTAAACGTCTGTTCAGTCAAGCTATTGAGAAATAAGGTTTAAACGTCTGTTCAGTCAAGCTATTTAGAAATCAGGTTTAAACATCTGTCCAGTCAAGCTATTTAGAAATAAGGTGTAAACGTCTGTCCAGTCAAGCTATTTAGAAATAAGGTTTAAACGTCTGTTCAGTCAAGCTATTGAGAAATAAGGTTTAAATGATTTATTTGGACACTTAGTTTTAGTTTTGTTGTTGTTTCTTTTCCTAATTAAACCGAGAGGAAATTAACTTAATACCAAGTCAAACCTGTAAATACTACTTTTTAATTAGATCTATCTTTTCAAATCAGTCCTCTAGCAGAAGTATTTATCCCCAAGCGAAAATAAATTATATTTAAATACATTACACATATAAGGAAGTATACTTAAATATACTACAAATTTAGATAATATACTTCAAATACGAGATGTACTTTTCTAGTAAGTATTCTATTCATATACTATTATTACACTTCAATACACTTATTAAAGTGTACTTTAAATGAATGGTTTGTTCAGTCTTTTAGTATACTGTACGTATGCCATGTTCACATGCTAGTCAGAAACTAGGAAACTCTGACTTGTGCGACTTGCTAACTGGTTGAACATGGCAAGTGTATAACTACAGCCAGTTAGCAAGT
This sequence comes from Oncorhynchus keta, assembly GCF_023373465.1. Taxonomy (NCBI): domain Eukaryota; kingdom Metazoa; phylum Chordata; class Actinopteri; order Salmoniformes; family Salmonidae; genus Oncorhynchus; species Oncorhynchus keta. The sequence goes on from NW_026284301.1 coordinate 318,523, forward strand.
TGGAAATGTCTGAGTTTCCTAGTTCTGACTAGCATGTGAACATGGCAGACGTTCTGACTGTGAACGTGGCAATATACTATCATGACAATTCAATACGCTTATTTGTAAGGGTTTTCCTGTGGTGAAGTAGAGGAGGACCAAAACGCAGTGTGGTTATATTGACTCATGTTTAATAAAAACAGATAAACACGAACACTACAAAACAATAAACGTGGAAAACCAAAAACAGTCCTATCTGGTGCAAAACACAGAGACAGGAACAATCACCCACAAACACACAGTGAAACCCAGGCTACCTAAGTATGATTCTCAATCAGAGACAACTAATGACACCTGCCTCTGATTGAGAACCATACTAGGCCGAAACATAGAAATACCCCAAAACATAGAAAAACAAACATAGATTGCCCACCCCAACTCACGCCCTGACCATACTAAAATAAATACAAAACAAAGGAAATAAAGGTCAGAACGTGACATTATTAAAGCGTATTTTACATTCATTGTTTTTCAGTCTATAACTATGTTACCTATCATTACACTTAAAAAATACATATTAAAAGTGTACTTCAATTCCATACACTTTCATTGTCATTTTGATATTCATTCAAAATACACTTGGAGTAGATTTTTGAAGTTGAAACATTGGTTGTTTTAACGAATCTCTGCTTGTGAGTGATCAAGTACACAAGAGGTGTAGTTTCAGTAATGATTTCCTGTTCAGAAGAGTCCAGAGAAAGAGAAAGTTGAAAATGCTAACTATTGTTTGCTCCACATGAGGGAAACTTCCACAGCTGAGGGACGGGAAAGGGAAGACCACAGCTGAGGGACGGGAAAGGGAAGACCACAGCTGAGGGACGGGAAAGGGAAGACCACAGCTGAGGGACGGGAAAGGGAAGACCACAGCTGAGGGACGGGAAAGGGAAGACCACAGCTGAGGGACGGGAAAGGGAAGACCACAGCTGAGGGACGGGAAAGGGAAGACCACAGCTGAGGGACGGGAAAGGGAAGACCACAGCTGAGGGACGGGAAAGGGAAGACCTAGTCAGTTGTACAACTAAATGCATTCAACTGAAACATGCTTCCTAAGAGTATACTTTTTAATATCTCAAGGAAATATACTTAGGTATACTTTCTAAAAAAGTATTTGAACGTTTTTGTTTTTGCATATTACCCAGCATCCTTTTCTACAGCTGGAGCTTTGATTTATAATATGATGTTGTTCTGTATATTTAGCTGATTCAAATGTGTTGATGTTAATTTTCCAACTAAATAATGATGTCAATTTTTTATTACACTTTACATATCACACATTTTTTTTTAAAAATGTTAATGTATCTCTGTAATGTGAACAACTAGTGTGAAATGCCACAGCTGCACACTTATCAAACATTTGAATTGTGCATTGCTGCTCCAGCCACAACTGCTTTTTAAACAGCATGTGTGGTAACATTGTGGATGAGATGATGCCTCGGTGAATCAAGGTGTCCTTTACATGGCTAATTACAATACCCAATGTGGTTCATGAGTAGAAGTCTATTTGTATAAGTATATTTGAAACACATTATATAAATATACTTTATTTGTAAAAAATAAAATAAAAATATACAGGAATACAATTGAATTGATTAAGCTAGTATATTAATAATACAATGACATTGACTGATCATCTACATCAAACTTACACTTAATCAGAATTGGAGTATATTTCTAATTTAGGAGAAATATACATCAAATGTACTTAAGGTTTATTCAAGGTATATTTATTTTGCTCTTTATCTAGTATACTAAGAATATACAAAAAAGGTGTCTACATTTACATCATTTTAAATGTATTTGATATATATTTAGCTAATAACAATAATACATTTACATCATTTTAAATGTATTTGATATATATTTAGCTAATAACACTAATACATTTACATCATTTTAAATGTATTTAATATATATTTAGCTAATAGCACTAATACATTTAGATCATTTTAAATGTATTTAATATATATTTAGCTAATAACAATAATACATTTGACATTAAATTAATTGAATGTATTTACAATTGTTACAATTTAGATCATGTTTAATATACTAAAGCATATTTATGACAAACATATTTTATATACTTAAATATATTAATGAAGTATGATTATTTAAATATATTTATTTTCCGCTTGGGTCATCATCTCATCTCATCTTATCATCTATGCTACTGGTTCTAATGTGTGCTGTGACATCACTGTTCTCTCTGTGTGGGAGTTACGTCGATCTGAGGATCTGTTGAGATCAATGGTATTAACATGTCATTTAGCACACACACACACACACTCACACACACTCATACACACACACACACACACACACTCATACACACACTCATACACACACACACACACACACACACACACACACACACACACACACACACACACACACACACACACACACACACACACACACACACACACACACACACACACACACACACACACACACACACACACACACACACACACACACACACACACACACACACACACACACACACACACACACACACACACACACACACACTCATACACACTCACGCGCTGGTATTAACATGTCATTTAGCACACACACACACACACACTCACACACACTCACACACACACACACACACACACACACACTCACACACACTCATACACACTCATACACACTCACACACACTCATACACACACACACACACACACACACACACACACACACACACATACTCACACACACTCATACACACTCATACATACTCACACACACTCACACACACACACACACACACACACTCACACACACACACACACACTCACGCGCTGGTATTAGCATGTCATTTAGCAATACGGTCAGCGAGTGTCTGTCCCCAAGGAGACCACTCGCTAACAACTCACTAAGGAACTGACTAGGAAGGAAGAGCCTACATTCAAACACTCATCGCGAGGGGAATAAGGTGCGGAATAGATATTCACAGTTTTGTGTGCAAACAATTCTCTTCCACAGCCGGCCATTTTATATAGATGATGAAAATATACAATTGAAATAAATGGGTAACATCACAAACACACAAAAGCAAACAAACAAGCAAACACACATAATGTTTACACATCATTACTCATCTCATATCTTTACACTGTATTCTATCCTATTCTAATGTATATTAGTTTATGTCGCTTAGTTTATGTCTAAATATTTATATATTCTTAATTCCATTCCTTTACTTTAGATGTGTGTGTGTGTATTGTGTGCATTGTTGTGAAAATGTTCGATATTACTGCACTGTTGGGAGCTGGGAACACAAGCATCTCGCCACACCCGCATTTACATCTGCTAAACACGTGTATGTGACCAATGACATTTGATTTGATTTTGATTTGACACACAATGGTCTCCCTGCTGTCTGGCCAATAGCGGCTCTCGTATTGGAGAAAGATAATCTACTAAGGACATCAATCATGTCATGTGACACTTCAATTTAGAAAACATTAGCCGGTGTACATTACAGGCTTCAAAAAAAAAAGCACTCAGATTTTTAGAGAAAATTCCTTGAATTGAATAAAGATCATTTGTTTGATGATAGACTCAATAGGTTAAATCTGGTCTGATTATTTAATTACTCTGACGTGAAGATAGAGGTGTTTCCAGAGGGACTTCATACATTTTAGATATTGATAACTGAATTATTATTTTTATATTATACAGCCGTAGGAATAAAAAATGAAGGCTTCTTGCATCTAATTCACTGTCACACCCTTGGAGAAAAATGACAGCCGTTTTTTAAACAACAGAAGAGAGCTGTAGGGAAATGTACAGTTGACCCTGTCTGCCTGGTTTCCAGAATGGTGCCTTGCCATCATCGCAACCCGAGGGGATGTGTTGTCATCCAAAATGAGATAAGTTTATTTTCTGAAAATCTAGCATTTGTTCCATCAGGCAGGGAGGCTATGAAGCTCAGGCAGGATCAGTGGGGAGTCGAGCTCAGCACATGTGGCGTAGATACGAGGAGCCACAGACACGCGAAAAGGGTTTGGCCTGAGCCCAAATCTCTGCCTCTACCTTCTGTGCGGGCCTCTGCCCCAGCCTTGGAAAGCAGGAGGCAGCAATATTGTGGAACAAATTTCCTCTAATCTGAGCCTGCTGGTCGCTGGCTCTCCAGTGGGGAAGGGGTTACTCTCCGGTGCCCTCCCTCCCAGATCACACACACACACACACACACACACACACACACACACACACACACACACACACACACACACACACACACACACACACACACACACACACACACACACACACACACACACACACACACACACACACATACACACACACACACACACACACATACACACACACACACACACACATACACACACACACACACACACACAGAAGAACCCAGTTTATTCTTCACATTGCCAACATACTGCTAGACGGATGGATGGGGTAGGATGGGGTGGACAGTGGGGGGTTGAGTGCTCCCAGGGTCTGGTCTGTCTCCGGCCGGCCGGCTGGCCGATAGGTCCCTTCCATGGAGGGACCACTCATGTGTGCTCTCAGCATGACAGAGCCTGGAGATAGAGGACCAGGGACCAAGACTGGAGCTGGCACGAGAGAGGTCTGCTCCCACCTGTGTCTGTAGAGGTCCACTTCCACTATGGTACTCCACACAATACACGTCTTCTTCAACATCGTAGCCTACACGTCACTGCTTTCTCCCAAAATCAGAGAGGATGAGATGGGTTTAAACGTCTGTCCAGGATGATATGATTTGGTGTCTCAAGTGCGAAATATTTTAGAAAACAACAATGCAAATTTGTATCTACACCAAGGCATGCCGCAAATATTCCATTGTGTCAAACCAGGATATTCCTGTTGTCAACAACAGCAACAACGTATAGATTAAAAAAGGATGGCACTGGCCTCCCGGGTGGCGCAGTGGTCTAAGGCACTAGCTGTGCCACCAGAGACTCTGGGTTTGAGTCCAGGCTCTGTCGCAGCCGGCTGCAACCGGGAGGTCCATGGGGCGACGCACAGTTGGCCTAGCATCGTCTGGGTTAGGGAGGGCTTGGCCGGTAGGGATATCCTTGTCTCATCGCGCACTAGCAACTCCTGTGGCGGGCCGGGCGCAGTACAAGCTGACCAGGTCGCTAGGTGTACGGTGTTTCCTCCGACACATTGGTGCGGCTGGCTAGACGGATGGAGTTGGATTTGCGTTGTGTCAAGTAGCAGTGCGGCTTGGTTGGGTTGTGTTTCGGAGGACACATGGCTCTTGGTTGGGTTGTGTTTCGGAGGACGCATGGCTCTTGGTTGGGTTGTGTTTCGGAGGACGCATGGCTCTTGGTTGGGTTGTGTTTCAGAGGACGCATGGCTCTTGGTTGGGTTGTGTTTCGGAGGACGCATGGCTCTTGGTTGGGTTGTGTTTCGGAGGACGCATGGCTCTTGGTTGGGTTGTGTTTCGGAGGACGCACGGCTCTTGGTTGGGTTGTGTTTCAGAGGACGCATGGCTCTTGGTTGGGTTGTGTTTCGGAGGACGCATGGCTCTTGGTTGGGTTGTGTTTCGGAGGACGCATGGCTCTTGGTTGGGTTGTGTTTCGGAGGACGCATGGCTCTTGGTTGGGTTGTGTTTCGGAGGACGCATGGCTCTTGGTTGGGTTGTGTTTCGGAGGACGCATGGCTCTTGGTTGGGTTGTGTTTCGGAGGACGCATGGCTCTTGGTTGGGTTGTGTTTCAGAGGACGCATGGCTCTTGGTTGGGTTGTGTTTCGGAGGACGCACGGCTCTTGGTTGGGTTGTGTTTCAGAGGACGCATGGCTCTTGGTTGGGTTGTGTTTCGGAGGACGCACGGCTCTTGGTTGGGTTGTGTTTCAGAGGACGCATGGCTCTTGGTTGGGTTGTGTTTCGGAGGACGCATGGCTCTTGGTTGGGTTGTGTTTCAGAGGACGCATGGCTCTTGGTTGGGTTGTGTTTCGGAGGACGCATGGCTCTTGGTTGGGTTGTGTTTCAGAGGACGCATGGCTCTCGACCTTCGCCTCTCCTGAGTCCGTACGCGAGTTGCAGCGATGAGACAAGACAGTAACTACTACCAATTGGATACCATGAAATCTGGGGTAAAATAAAATAAATAAATAAATGAAGGACAGCTCCCTGTCTCTGATGAGTGAATAACACCAACATGGAGTAGATGACACTGATAGGGACAGCTCCCTGTCTCTGATGAGTGAATAACACCAACACATGGAGTAGATGACACTGATAGGGACAGCTCCCTGTCTCTGATGAGTGAATAACACCAACATGGAGTAGATGGCGCTGATAGGGACAGCTCCCTGTCTCTGATGAGTGAATAACACCAACAACATGGAGTAGATGACACTGATAGGGACAGCACCCTGTCTCTGATGAGTGAATAACACCAACATGGAGTAGATGACACTGATAGGGACAGCACCGTGTCTCTGATGAGTGAATAACACCAACATGGAGTAGATGGCGCTGATAGGGACAGCTCCCTGTCTCTGATGAGTGAATAACACCAACATGGAGTAGATGACGCTGATAGGGACAGCACCCTGTCTCTGATGAGTGAATAACACCAACATGGAGTAGATGACACTGATAGGGACAGCTCCCTGTCTCTGATGAGTGAATAACACCAACATGGAGTAGATGACACTGATAGGGACAGCACCCTGTCTCTGATGAGTGAATAACACCAACAGCATGGAGTAGATGACACTGATAGGGACAGCTCCCTGTCTCTGATGAGTGAATAACACCAACAGCATGGAGTAGATGACACTGATAGGGACAGCTCCCTGTCTCTGATGAGTGAATAACACCAACATGGAGTAGATGACGCTGATAGGGACAGCACCCTGTCTCTGATGAGTGAATAACACCAACAGCATGGAGTAGATGACACTGATAGGGACAGCTCCCTGTCTCTGATGAGTGAATAACACCAACATGGAGTAGATGACGCTGATAGGGACAGCACCCTGTCTCTGATGAGTGAATAACACCAACATGGAGTAGATGACACTGATAGGGACAGCACCCTGTCTCTGATGAGTGAATAACACCAACATGGAGTAGATGACGCTGATAGGGACAGCACCCTGTCTCTGATGAGTGAATAACACCAACATGGAGTAGATGACGCTGATAGGGACAGCACCCTGTCTCTGATGAGTGAATAACACCAACATGGAGTAGATGACACTGATAGGGACAGCACCCTGTCTCTGATGAGTGAATAACACCAACATGGAGTAGATGACACTGATAGGGACAGCTCCCTGTCTCTGATGAGTGAATAACACCAACATGGAGTAGATGACACTGATAGGGACAGCACCCTGTCTCTGATGAGTGAATAACACCAACATGGAGTAGATGGCGCTGATAGGGACAGCTCCCTGTCTCTGATGAGTGAATAACACCAACATGGAGTAGATGACACTGATAGGGACAGCACCCTGTCTCTGATGAGTGAATAACACCAACATGGAGTAGATGGCGCTGATAGGGACAGCACCGTGTCTCTGATGAGTGAATAACACCAACATGGAGTAGATGGCGCTGATAGGGACAGCACCCTGTCTCTGATGAGTGAATAACACCAACATGGAGTAGATGACACTGATAGGGACAGCACCCTGTCTCTGATGAGTGAATAACACCAACAGCATGGAGTAGATGACACTGATAGGGACAGCACCCTGTCTCTGATGAGTGAATAACACCAACATGGAGTAGATGACACTGATAGGGACAGCTCCCTGTCTCTGATGAGTGAATAACACCAACAACATGGAGTAGATGACACTGATAGGGACAGCACCCTGTCTCTGATGAGTGAATAACACCAACATGGAGTAGATGACACTGATAGGGACAGCACCCTGTCTCTGATGAGTGAATAACACCAACATGGAGTAGATGACACTGATAGGGACAGCTCCCTGTCTCTGATGAGTGAATAACACCAACATGGAGTAGATGACACTGATAGGGACAGCACCCTGTCTCTGATGAGTGAATAACACCAACAGCATGGAGTAGATGACACTGATAGGGACAGCTCCCTGTCTCTGATGAGTGAATAACACCAACATGGAGTAGATGACACTGATAGGGACAGCACCCTGTCTCTGATGAGTGAATAACACCAACACATGGAGTAGATGGCGCTGATAGGGACAGCTCCCTGTCTCTGATGAGTGAATAACACCAACAGCATGGAGTAGATGGCGCTGATAGGGAGGACTCACGTGTCCCTGTGAGAACTGACTGTCTGTATCCATCAGCTTCCACTCATTAATATCAACCAGCCAGAGACAACAGCGTCTACAGTCCAGACTTGACAGAGACAACAGGGACAGACAGAGTGGGGCTGATGAAATGTATAGGAGATCATTATTTAGTGTGATGTATAGATAACTTTTCTACACAGAGACCCCCCCCTTAAGCACTTTGCACTCAGCATTAGTCTCTCTCAGCATGATGGAGATGTGTTGCTGGCTGGCTGTTTACACTTGTCATGGCTGAACTGTTCAACGAAGGCTGAGGTTGGACAGAGAAAATCTGGCAACTCATATACTACGGGAGATGTTTAAAAGTATCAAATAATAGCTTAGATGACCATAAACTGTCACACCCTGACCATAGTTTGCTTTGTATGTTTCTATGTTTTGGTTGGTCAGGGTGTGATCTGAGTGGGCATTCTATGTTGGATGTCTTGTTTGTCTATTTCTATGTCTGGCCTGATATGGTTCTCAATCAGAGGCAGGTGTTAGTCATTGTCTCTGATTGGGAGCCATATTTAGGTAGCCTGTTTTGTGTTGGGTTTTGTGGGTGATTGTTCCTACTTTGTGTTTTTTCACAGTTCTTGTTTTTTGCATATTGTTCTATTTTCATCTTTATTAAAGATGTATCAAAATAACCACGCTGCGTTTTGGTCCGCCTCTCCTTCCCAGGAAGAAAGCCGTGACATAAACAAGAACCATCTTTAATTTACTCAGATTCAAGTGAATTTTTGGACCATAATTGTACTTGTTTTATAATTGTCATCTTTATGGTCGGATCCACCTCAGATCACATTCTGATCGGTAGTGTCTTCTGGTTCTCCATCTTGTCTCTACCATTCATTCTCCTATAAACTGCCAACTCAGCCTGAGAGATAAATCTGACCCACCACGAGCACCTCTCTCTCCAGTCTAATGGGTCCACATCTCATCTGTATCCCAAATGATACCCTATTCCCTTTCTAGGAATATATATATGTATGACTCCCTGTCGAAATCAAGGCTAAATCAAATACAAATATAGTGCACTACTTTTGACCACAAAGAAAAGGGTACCTTTCAATATGCAACCCTCCTATCTCACTCTATATTAGAGCAGTTATTCAGACCACTATTCAACCCTCCTCTCTCACTCTGTATTAGAGCAGCTATTCAGACTGCTGTTCAACCCTCCTCTCTCACTCTGTATTAGAGCAGCTATTCAGACCGCTGTTCAACCCTCCTCTCTCACTCTGTATTAGAGCAGCTATTCAGACCGCTGTTCAACCCTCCTCTCTCACTCTGTATTAGAGCAGCTATTCAGACCGCTGTTCAACCCTCCTCTCTCACTCTGTATTAGAGCAGCTATTCAGACTGCTGTTCAACCCTCCTCTCTCACTCTGTATTAGAGCACAGGCCCTGTGCATTAAGGTCCTGATTACTTGTTTTATACTGATGAGTCACCAAAATCGCCCTATTCTCTTTATAGTGCACTACTGTTGACCACAACCCACCTTGAGGCGAATCACTGTTGTAAAACACAAACAACCCTGAGGCTAATCACTACTGTAACACACAAACCACCTTGAGGCTAATCACACAAACCACCTTGAGGCTAATCACACAAACCACCTTGAGGCTAATCACACAACCCACCTTGAGGCTAATCACACAACCCACCAGGCTAATCAACAAACCACCTTGAGGCTAATCACACAAACCACCTTGAGGCTAATCACAAACCACCTTGAGGCTAATCACACAACCCACCTTGAGGCTAATCACACAAACCACCTTGAGGCTAATCACACAAACCACCTTGAGGCTAATCACACAACCCACCTTGAGGCTAATCACACAAACCACCTTGAGGCTAATCACTATTGTAGAACACAACCCACATTGAGACTAATCACACAACCCACCTTGAGGCTAATCACACAAACCACCTTGAGGCTAATCACCTCCTTGTAGAACACAACCCACATTGAGGCTAATCACACAACCCACTTTGAGGCTAATCACACAAACCACCTTGAGGCTAATCACTATTGTAGAACACAACCCACATTGAGGCTAATCACACAACCCACCTTGAGGCTAATCACACAAACCACCTTGAGGCTAATCACTATTGTAGAACACAACCCCACACTTGAGGCTAATCACAACATCACCCACCTTGAGGCTAATCACACAACCCACCTAGAGGCTAATCACTACTGTAGAACACAACCCACATTGAGGCTAATCACTACTGTAAAACACAAACCACCTTGAGGCTAATCACTACTGTAAAACATAACTCACCTTGAGGCTATTGTAAAACACAACCCACCTTGAGGCTAATCACTACTGTAAAACATAACTCACCTTGAGGCTATTGTAAAACACAACCCACCTTGAGTCTAATCACACAACCCATCTTGAGGCTAATCTATTCTAACACACAACCCACATTGAGGCTAATCACTACTGTAAAACACAAACCACCTTGAGGCTAATCACACAACCCACCTTGAGGCTAATCACTACTGCAAAACACAACCCACATTGAGGCTAATCACTACTGTAAAACACAAACCACCCCACAAACGTCATTATCACAATATTTTCTGGCACCAAGACCAGGACTTGAATGTGTAAAGTGTCTCAGAGTAGGAGTGCTGAGAATTGTCCTCTATCTGTCTCTCTCTCTCTCTCTCTCTTCCTCTCCCAGTCTCTATGTAGTATGCCATGCTTGACCCATGGCTCTGGTGTGACAGTAGAGGTTCTGTTCATGGTGCAGTACTGTAATGAAATGTCTAGTTCATTTCATTGTTCGAAAATAGGGACAGAACTTCAAAAGATGAACAGATTCCAACATTCCGTGTTTTTCAGTTATTAGAGATATGAAGACACTTTTAACTGGATAACTCCAGTATGTAACTAATGCCTAACTCACAACGCCCATTGTGTTGTTCAAACTAAGGTTTAATGAATCAACCATTTTATTTGTGTTTTTTTTTTTTTTTTTATCACTCACAAATGGCTTCTACTAGAAACCCATTCAGGGGAATGGTTTCAGCTACAGAGCTGAGCTGAGCTGTGCAGTTAAGCACCCCAGTGTTCCCTCAGCCATTTTCCCATTTGCAATAAACCCTGTTTGAAACAGCTTGGAACAACAGAAATGTCTACTTGTTAACATGGAGAAGAGGAGGAGGACTGGTCTTAAAGGAGCAGTCGGTTTGGCATTTTCAACCTGTGTGTGTGTGTGTGTGTGTGTGTGTGTGTGTGTGTGTGTGTGTGTGTGTGTGTGTGTGTGTGTGTGTGTGTGTGTGTGTGTGTGTGTGTGTGTGTGTGTGTGTGTGTGTGTGTGTGTGTGTGCGTGCGTGCGTGTCTGTTTATGCGGGGGCGGGGGGGGGTGTCTGATTTCCATAGCAACAGTCAGGTCCCCAGCTGTCATGTTTGGGCAGAGAGAGGTGGCGTTGTGAGCACAGGGACCACTTAGCCCTGCGCCACACTTCAACTGGGGGAAGTTAAGATGCTGCTGTGTCTGTAGAGCACACGCACACACACACACACACACACACACACACACACACACACACACACACACACACACACACACACACACACACACACACACACACACACACACACACACACACACACACACACACACACACACAGACACTTAAAATGCAGACATTCTTCCCCTGGGAAAACAAGAGGAATGCTTATGAATTAACCCAGGAAGGAACACAGAGAACTTCAAAAAGGCCTCTTCGGAAGATAATTAACTTTAAATGGGAATAGCCTGTAGTTTGGACATCATTGAGTGAAGTGTGAAGGAAACACTGTTTGCATCCCAAATGGAACACTATTCCCTATATAGTGACCTACTTTTGAAGTAAATAGTGCACTATATCTATGGGCCCTGGTTAAAAGTAGTGCACTATATCTATGGGCCCTGGTTAAAAGTAGTGCACTATATCTATGGGCCCTGGTTAAAAGTAGTGCACTATATCTATGGGCCCTGGTTAAAAGTAGTGCACTATATCTATGGGCCCTGGTTAAAAGTAGTGCACTATATCTATGGGCCCTGGTTAAAAGTAGTGCACTATATCTATGGGCCCTGGTTAAAAGTAGTGCACTATATCTATGGGCCCTGGTTAAAAGTAGTGCACTATATCTATGGGCCCTGGTTAAAAGTAGTGCACTATATCTATGGGCCCTGGTTAAAAGTAGTGCAATATCTATGGGCCCTGGTTAAAAGTAGTGCACTATATCTATGGGCCCTGGTTAAAAGTAGTGCACTATATCTATGGGCCCTGGTTAAAAGTAGGCACTATATCTATGGGCCCTGGTTAAAAGTAGTGCACTATATCTATGGGCCCTGGTTAAAAGTAGTGCACTATATCTATGGGCCCTGGTTAAAAGTAGTGCACTATATCTATGGGCCCTGGTTAAAAGTAGTGCACTATATCTATGGGCCCTGGTTAAAAGTAGTGCACTATATCTATGGGCCCTGGTTAAAAGTAGTGCACTATATCTATGGGCCCTGGTTAAAAGTAGTGCACTATATCTATGGGCCCTGGTTAAAAGTAGTGCACTATATCTATGGGCCCTGGTTAAAAGTAGTGCACTATATCTATGGGCCCTGGTTAAAAGTAGTGCACTATATTTGGAAACGTGTGACATTTGGAACAGAACCAGTGACTGAGGTTAAAGCCCGGGCCAACTCAATCAAATCTAATGTTATTGTTCCTGTTGGTAAACAACAGGTGTAGACTAACAGTGAAATGTAATGTTATTGTTCCTGTTGGTAAACAACAGGTGTAGACTAACAGTGAAATGTAATGTTATTGTTCCTGTTGGTAAACGTTATTGTTCCTGTTGGTAAACAACAGGTGTAGACTAACAGTGAATTCTAATGTTATTGTTCCTGTTGGTAAACAACAGGTGTAGACTAACAGTGAATTCTAATGTTATTGTTCCTGTTGGTAAACAACAGGTGTAGACTAACAGTGAAATGTAATGTTATTGTTCCTGTTGGTAAACAACAGGTGTAGACTAACAGTGAAATCTAATGTTATTGTTCCTGTTGGTGGCAGTGTAAGGGGGGGGGGGGCAGTGTAAGTATGTGTAAGAGTCCAGTGTGTGTGTGTGTGGGGGGCAGTGTAAGTATGTGTAAGAGTCCAGTGTGTGGGCGGGTGGGGGGGGGGGGGGGCAGTGTAAGTATGTGTAAGAGTCCAGTGTGTGTGGGTGGGGGGGGGGTGGGGGGGGGGCAGTGTAAGTATGTGTAAGAGTCCAGTGTGTGTGGGTGGAGTCAGTGTAAGAGAGTTAGTGCAGGAAAGAGGTTAATGCTGTTAGTCCTGGTTGGCATTTGATTAGCTATTAAGCAGTCTTGTTTAACAGTCTCATCTCTTGAGTGTGGAGTCTGTTGGTTCCAGACTTGGTGCGCTGGTATGGCATGTCGTGCGGTACCACAGAGAACAGTCTAGAACTTGGAGTCTTTGACAATTTTTTGGGGCCCTTCTTTGGACGCCGCCTGGTATAGAGGTCCTGGGCCGTACTCACTGCCCTCTTTAGCGCCTTGCGGTTGGATACCTTGCAGTTTCTATGGACGCCGCCTGGTATAGAGGTCCTGGGCCGTACTCACTGCCCTCTTTAGCGCCTTGCGGTTGGATACCTTGCAGTTTCTATGGACGCCGCCTGGTGTAGAGGTCCTGGGCCGTACTCACTACCCTCTGTAGCGCCTTGCGGTTGGATACCATGCAGTTTCTATGGACGCCGCCTGGTATAGAGGTCCTGGATGGCAGGAAGCTCGGAACCCAGTGATGTCCTGGGCCGTACTCACTGCCCTCTGTAGCGCCTTGCGGTTGGATACCTTGCAGTTTCTATGGACGCCGCCTGGTATAGAGGTCCTGGGCCGTACTCACTGCCCTCTTTAGTGCCTTGCGGTTGGATACCTTGCAGTTTCTATGGACGCCGCCTGGTATAGAGGTCCTGGATGGCAGGAAGCTCGGAACCCAGTGATGTCCTGGGGGGTACTCACTGCCCTCTGTAGCGCCTTGCGGTTGGATACCTTGCAGTTTCCGTATCAAGCGGTAATGCAGCCAGTCAAGAGCATCTCGATGGTGCAGCTGAATAACTTGTTGAGGATCTGAAAGGCCCATACCAAATCTTTTCAGACTCCTTAGGGGGAAGAGGTGCTATCGTGCCCTCTGCTCAACTGTGTGTGGACCATGTCAATTACTTAGCGATGTGGACACGGAGGAACTGACGCGCTCCCGACGCGCTACACTACAGCCCCCACACCAACACAATCCCACAGTTTGTAATCATGTGACAGTTTATCACAACGTGTCACTGGGAACGTATTCAAGGGATTCCAATTACAGATGGCTTCTATTGTTCACCAAGTCAAGACTCAGACCCACATGTTCTCAGGAGCAACTCAGAGTGATGCTCGCGGTACAATGGGTGTTGAGGCCACACAGCAGAGCTATTGGAAACGTAGGTGTTTCATCTCGAGAGAAGAAGAAGAAGAAGAAATGCCTTGAACATTCCGAATAGTAATTCAACATGTTTGGATAAAACCTCTGAGTCTTGTGTTATTATAAATAATTAAACATTATACGTGGGTAATGCTCTGGAACCTTCTAGCTTACAGTTTTTATATAATGTACTGTATGAATTCCTGTATCACTCTGACAGACCACAGTGAGAAGGGCTCACATGAAAGACATTTTAGTTATTTTACATTCTAGCAGCAGCATGTCCAGTCAGTCTGACTGTGTCCTGTCTCCCCCCCCCACCACCACCCGTCACCCCTCACCCATACCCCCCACCCCCCACCACCAACCCGTCATCCATCACCCCTCACCCACACTACCCCCTCCCCCTCGTGGCTAGGGCCAGACCAGTGTACGCTCTGCCTCTGTGTGTGTCGACCAGAAGGAAATTAGCTGCACCTGAATGACAAGGCAAAGCCCCCCTGTGGGACAGTGATCCACAGACAAACTGCCTTTTAATAGACTTACACCTCATTTGGCCTCTAAAGCTGGTTGAAGGGTCCCAGAGGACGGTGGGGGGACATTGGGGGGAAGTTGGAGTAGGCAGGGCCCTCAGAGGTTGTCCCCTGCCTGTCTCGCTGGCGTTCCCTCTCCCCTCCCTCCTGGCTGAGGTTCCCTTTCCCTTCCCTCCCCTCCTGACGTTCCCTCTCCCCTCCCTCCTGGCTGAGGTTCCCTTTCCCTTCCCTCCCCTCCTGACGTTCCCTCTCCCCTCCCTCCTGGCTGAGGTTCCCTTTCCCTTCCCTCCCCTCCTGACGTTCCCTCTCCCACTCCCTCCTGGCTGAGGTTCCCTTCCCTCCCCTCCTGGCGTTCCCTCTCCCCTCCCTCCTGGCTGAGGTTCCCTTTCCCTTCCCTCCCCTCCTGACGTTCCCTCTCCCCTCCCTCCTGGCTGAGGTTCCCTTTCCCTTCCCTCCTCTCCTGGCGTTCCCTCTCCCCTCCCTCCTGGCTGAGGTTCCCTTTCCCTTCCCTCCTCTCCTGGCGTTCCCTCTCCCCTCCCTCCTGGCTGAGGTTCCCTTTCCCTTCCCTCCCCTCCTGGCGTTCCCTCTCCCCTCCCTCCTGGCTGAGGTTCCCTTTCCCTTCCCTCCCCTCCTGGCGTTCCCTCTCCCCTCCCTCCTGGCTGAGGTTCCCTTTCCCTTCACTCCTCTCCTGACGTTCCCTCTCCCCTCCCTCCTGGCTGAGGTTCCCTTTCCCTTCCCTCCTCTCCTGACGTTCCCTCTCCCCTCCCTCCTGGCTGAGGTTCCCTTTCCCTTCCCTCCTCTCCTGACGTTCCCTCTCCCCTCCCTCCTGGCTGAGGTTCCCTTTCCCTTCCCTCCTCTCCTGGCGTTCCCTCTCCCCTCCCTCCCCTCCTGGCGTTCCCTCTCCCCTCCCTCCTGGCTGAGGTTCCCTTTCCCTTCCCTCCCCTCCTGGCGTTCCCTCTCCCACGCCCTCCTGGCTGAGGTTCCCTTTCCCTTCCCTCCCCTCCTGACGTTCCCTCTCCCCTCCCTCCTGGCTGAGGTTCCCTTTCCCTTCCCTCCCCTCCTGGCGTTCCCTCTCCCCTCCCTCCTGGCTGAGGTTCCCTTTCCCTTCCCTCCTCTCCTGGCGTTCCCTCTCCCCTCCCTCCTGGCTGAGGTTCCCTTTCCCTTCCCTCCCCTCCTGACGTTCCCTCTCCCCTCCCTCCTGGCTGAGGTTCCCTTTCCCTTCCCTCCTCTCCTGGCGTTCCCTCTCCCCTCCCTCCTGGCTGAGGTTCCCTTTCCCTTCCCTCCTCTCCTGGCGTTCCCTCTCCCCTCCCTCCTGGCTGAGGTTCCCTTTCCCTTCCCTCCCCTCCTGGCGTTCCCTCTCCCCTCCCTCCTGGCTGAGGTTCCCTTTCCCTTCCCTCCCCTCCTGACGTTCCCTCTCCCCTCCTGGCTGAGGTTCCCTTTCCCTTCCCTCCTCTCCTGACGTTCCCTCTCCCCTCCCTCCTGGCTGAGGTTCCCTTTCCCTTCCCTCCCCTCCTGGCGTTCCCTCTCCCCTCCCTCCTGGCTGAGGTTCCCTTTCCCTTCCCTCCCCTCCTGGCGTTCCCCCTCCCCTCCCTCCTGGCTGAGGTTCCCTTTCCCTTCCCTCCCCTCCTGACGTTCCCTCTCCCCTCCCTCCTGGCTGAGGTTCCCTTTCCCTTCCCTCCTCTCCTGGCGTTCCCTCTCCCCTCCCTCCTGGCTGAGGTTCCCTTTCCCTTCCCTCCCCTCCTGGCGTTCCCTCTCCCACTCCCTCCTGGCTGACGTTACACCCCCCTCCATTGCTGTAAAGCAGCTGTAGTGAAAGACAGAGCTTGATGAGACGGCCATCCACAGCCCAGAAGAGGACTGCTATTCCTCTCTGCTATGTACCTAGGAGGATGGCTTCCCATGTTCAAAGACAGACAGACAGACTGACAGGGTCATTTTATCTGACCTGTCACTTAAGTTGTTGCAGTCGGGAAAAACCTCTGGAAGAGGACTGATGATCTGAATATAGTAGGTAGGCAGCATAGATAATAACATTTATGCTTTCATGTTGGAATTCAAATTCGTTGGAATAAAATTTGAGCTTTTGTAGAGATGACAACATAACAGCCCATAGAGCTGATAAATATCTAGACGTGTTGAGCATTGTTTATGGAACTGACTGAGAGAGAGAGAGAGAGAGAGAGAGAGAGAGAGAGAGAGAGAGAGAGAGAGAGAGAGAGAGAGAGAGAGAGAGAGAGAGAGAGAGAGAGAGAGAGAGAGAGAGAGAGAGAGAGAGAGAGAGAGAGAGAGAGAGAGAGAGAGAGAGAGAGAGAGAGAGAGAGAGAGAGAGAGAGAGAGAGAGAGAGAGAGAGAGAGAGAGAGAGAGAGAGAGTGTGAGAGAGAGAGAGAGAGAGAGAGAGAGAGAGAGTGAGAGAAAGAGAAAGAGAGAGAGAGAGAGAGAGGGGGGACCCAACCAACGTTGACAAGGGGAGAGGAAATGAAGGAACAAGGCAATAGGCAATGCTTGAGTGAGTTAGAATTTGTGGCATGAATTGATTGGAAGTGAGGGTTGGCAGAATAACATGATGTTCAACCAATCAGAGCTCTGTTTATAAAGAGGTCTGTTTATCAACTCCTAATAATGGTGAGGCTGCACCTGGATGTTTACAGCTTCGCCATGCCGTCCATTACCACTGACGTAACACACTGACTGTCATAGGACTCCATTAACACTGACGTAACACACTGACTGTCATAGGACTCCATTACCATTAACATAACACACTGACTGTCATAGGACTCCATTACCATTAACATAACACACTGACTATCATAGGACTCCATTACCACTAACATAACACACTGACTGTCATAGGACTCCATTAACACTAACATAACACACTGACTGTCATAGGACTCCATTAACACTAACATAACACACTGACTATCATAGGACTCCATTACCACTAACATAACACACTGACTATCATAGGACTCCATTACCCCTACACACTGACTATCATAGGACTCCATTACCACTAAAATAACACACTGACTGTCATAGGACTCCATTAACACTAACATAACACACTGACTATCATAGGACTCCATTACCACTAACATAACACACTGACTGTCATAGGACTCCATTAACACTGACGTAACACACTGACTGTCATAGGACTCCATTACCATTAACATAACACACTGACTGTCATAGGACTCCATTAACACTGACGTAACACACTGACTGTCATAGGACTCCATTACCACTAACATAACACACTGACTATCATAGGACTCCATTACCACTAACATAACACACTGACTGTCATGGGACTCCATTAACACTGACGTAACACACTGACTGTCATAGGACTCCATTACCCCTACACACTGACTATCATAGGACTCCATTACCCCTACACACAGACTATCATAGGATTCCATTACCACTAACATAACACACTGACTGTCATGGGACTCCATTAACACTGACGTAACACACTGACTGTCATAGGACTCCATTACCCCTACACACTGACTATCATAGGACTCCATTACCCCTACACACAGACTATCATAGGATTCCATTACCACTAACATAACACACTGACTGTCATGGGACTCCATTAACACTGACGTAACACACTGACTGTCATAGGACTCCATTACCCCTACACACTGACTATCATAGGACTCCATTACCCCTACACACAGACTATCATAGGATTCCATTACCACTAACATAACACACTGACTATCATAGGACTCCATTACCACTAACATAACACACTGACTGTCATGGGACTCCATTAACACTGACGTAACACACTGACTGTCATAGGACTCCATTACCCCTACACACTGACTATCATAGGACTCCATTACCCCTACACACAGACTATCATAGGACTCCATTACCACTAACATAACACACTGACTGTCATAGGACTCCATTCACACTGACGTAACACACAGACTATCATAGGACTCCATTACCCCTACACACTGACTATCATAAGACTTTTCACACTGACGTAACACACTGACTATCATAAGACTTTTCACACTGACGTAACACACTGACTATCATAGGACTCCATTCACACGGACGTAACACACTGACTGTCATAGGACTCCATTACCCCTACACACTGACTGTCATAGGACTCCATTACCCCTACACACAGACTATCATAGGACTCCATTCACACTGACGTAACACACTGACTGTCATAGGACTCCATTCACACTGACGTAACACTCTGACTGTCATAGGACTCCATTCACACGGACATAACACACTGACTGTCATAGGGCTCCATTACCCCTACACACAGACTATCATAGGACTCCATTACCCCTACACACAGACTATCATAGGATTCCATTACCACTAACATAACACACTGACTGTCATGGGACTCCATTAACACTGACGTAACACACTGACTGTCATAGGACTCCATTACCCCTACACACAGACTATCATAGGATTCCATTACCACTAACATAACACACTGACTATCATAGGACTCCATTACCACTAACATAACACACTGACTGTCATGGGACTCCATTAACACTGACTTAACACACTGACTGTCATAGGACTCCATTACCCCTACACACTGACTATCATAGGACTCCATTACCCCTACACACAGACTATCATAGGACTCCATTACCACTAACATAACACACTGACTGTCATAGGACTCCATTCACACTGACGTAACACACAGACTATCATAGGACTCCATTACCCCTACACACTGACTATCATAAGACTTTTCACACTGACGTAACACACTGACTATCATAAGACTTTTCACACTGACGTAACACACTGACTATCATAGGACTCCATTCACACGGACGTAACACACTGACTGTCATAAGACTCCATTACCCCTACACACTGACTGTCATAGGACTCCATTACCCCTACACACAGACTATCATAGGACTCCATTCACACTGACGTAACACACTGACTGTCATAGGACTCCATTCACACTGACGTAACACACTGACTATCATAGGACTCCATTCACACGGACGTAACACACTGACTGTCATAGGACTCCATTACCCCTACACACTGACTGTCATAGGACTCCATTACCCCTACACACAGACTATCATAGGACTCCATTCACACTGACGTAACACACTGACTGTCATAGGACTCCATTCACACTGACGTAACACACTGACTGTCATAGGACTCCATTCACACGGACATAACACACTGACTGTCATAGGGCTCCATTACCCCTACACACAGACTATCATAGGACTCCATTCACACTGACGTAACACACTGACTGTCATAGGACTCCATTCACACTGACGTAACACACAGACTATCATAGGACTCCATTACCCCTACACACAGACTGTCATAGGACTCCATTCACACTGACGTAACACACTGACTGTCGTAGGACTCCATTACCACTAACATAACACACAGACTATCATAGGACTCCATTACCACTAACATAACACACTGACTGTCATAGGACTCCATTACCACTAACATAACACACTGACTGTCATAGGACTCCATTACCACCACACACAGACTATCATAGGACTCCATTACCACTAACATAACACACTGACTATCATAGGACTCCATTACCACCACACACAGACTATCATAGGACTCCATTACCACTAACATAACACACTAACTATCATAGGACTCCATTACCACTAACATAACACACAGACTATCATAGGACTGTCATGAGTATATTACTGTCATACCACTGTAGTTGTTTTTTTTGCAGTTATACTCTATTCTGGTAGTTCTCACACCTCTCCTCGGGGACCCCCAGACATTTCACCATCTTGTTGTAGCCCTAAACCAACTCACCTGATTCCCCTCGTCAAGGGCTATGATGAGTAGTTGACGATTGGAATCAGGTGTGCTAGTTCTGGATAGATGTAACACATGGAAAGGCTGAGGGGTCCCAGAGGAGAGGATTGAGAAAGGCTGAGGGGTCCCAGAGGAGAGGTTTGAGAAAGGCTGAGGGGTCCCAGAGGAGAGGTTTGAGAAAGGCTGAGGGGTCCCAGAGGAGAGGTTTCAGAAAGGCTGAGGAGTCCCAGAGGAGAGGTTTGAGAAAGGCTGAGGGGTCCCAGAGGAGAGGTTTCAGAAAGGCTGAGGAGTCCCAGAGGAGAGGTTTGAGAAAGGTTGAGGGGTCCCAGAGGAGAGTTTCAGAAAGGCTGAGGAGTCCCAGAGGAGAGATCTGAGAAAGGCTGAGGGGTCCCAGAGGAGAGGTTTCAGAAAGGCTGAGGAGTCCCAGAGGAGAGGTCTGAGAAAGGCTGAGGGGTCCCAGGGGAGAGGTTTCAGAAAGGCTGAGGAGTCCCAGAGGAGAGGTTTGAGAAAGGCTGAGGGGTCCCAGAGGAGAGGTTTCAGAAAGGCTGAGGAGTCCCAGAGGAGAGGTCTGAGAAAGGCTGAGGGGTCCCAGAGGAGAGGTTTCAGAAAGGCTGAGGAGTCCCAGAGGAGAGGTCTGAGAAAGGCTGAGGGGTCCCAGGGGAGAGGTTTGAGAAAGACTGCTATATTACAGTGCCATAAATATCCACACAGTGGATTTGAACTGTTTCACCCTGTTCAATAAACTGATACGCTCTTCTTTGCTTGTTACAAACTAACCTCTGAATCAACCTCTGCTCATCAGCCAAAAGACCAACCAAGTGCATTGGCCTACAATTGGGAATTAGAATTTCAGCCCATCCACTTCCAGGCATAGTTGTCTATCTACTCTGAAGAGCTCACCCTGGTGATCTTTTAAACCAGCCTCAATTATACAAGCTACAAGCTGGGAGATCTGGGTATCAAGGAATGACAGTATTTGTCAGATGTGACGGAGGTCAGCGTCCAGCATTAACCTTTAGCAGTCCATCTGAGCTCAGAGGCATTAGTCACTGTGGGGAGAAGGTGGGGAACCCTGTAATAGTTTATTGACCAGTGGGGACGGGAGAGGGAGGGTTCAGAAGCCTCGGTGGTCTCAGAACACCATGTGACCCTGTGACCCTCAGTGATGCTGACCTCTTCATCACAGATGGAAGAGCCCACCTGCAGGCCAGAGACAGAGACAGGACAGGATTGACCCCTCCTCTACTGCTGCCCTAACCCTAACCCTAACCTTTAGGCCAGAGACAGAGACAGGACAGGACTGACCCCTCCTCTACTGCTGCCCTAACCCTAACCCTAACCCGAACCTTTAGGCCAGAGACAGAGACAGGACAGGACTGACCCCTCCTCTACTGCTGCCCTAACCCTAACCCTAACCCTAACCCGAACCTTTAGGCCAGAGACACAGACAGGACAGGACTGACCCCTCCTCTACTGCTGCCCTAACCCTAACCCTAACCTAACCCTAACCCTAACGCTAACCCTAACCCTAACCCTAACCCTAACTTGTACTAGCTAATACAATGAAACTTGTACTAGCTAATACAATGAAACTTGTACTAGCTAATACAATGAAACGTGTACTAGCTAATAAAATGAAACTTGTACTAGCTAATAAAATGAAACTTGTACTAGCTAATACAATGAAACGTGTACTAGCTAATAAAATGAAACTTGTACTAGCTAATAAAACGAAACTTGTACTAGCTAAGACAATGAAACGTGTACTAGCTAATACAATGAAACTTGTACTAGCTAATACAATGAAACTTGTACTAGCTAATACAATGAAATGTGTACTAGCTAATACAATGAAACGTGTACTAGCTAATAAATTGAAATGTGTACTAGCTAATAAAATGAAACGTGTACTAGCTAATACAATGAAACTTGTACTAGCTAATAAAATGAAACGTGTACTAGCTAATAAAATGAAACGTGTACTAGCTAATAAAATGAAACTTGTACTAGCTAATACAATGAAACGTGTACTAGCTAATAAAATGAAATGTGTACTAGCTAATAAAATGAAACTTGTACTAGCTAATAAAATGAAACTTGTACTAGCTAATACAATGAAACGTGTACTAGCTAATACAATGAAACGTGTACTAGCTAATACAATGAAACTTGTACTAGCTAATAAAATTAAACTTGTACTAGCTAATAAAATGAAACTTGTATTAGCTAATAAAATGAAACTTGTACTAGCTAATAAAATGAAACTTGTACTAGCTAATACAATGAAACTTGTACTAGCTAATACAATGAAACGTGTACTAGCTAATAAAATGAAACTTGTACTAGCTAATACAATGAAACGTGTACTAGCTAATACAATGAAACTTGTACTAGCTAATACAATGAAACTTGTACTAGCTAATACAATGAAACGTGTACTAGCTAATACAATGAAACGTGTACTAGCTAATAAATTGAAACGTGTACTAGCTAATAAAATGAAACGTGTACTAGCTAATACAATGAAACTTGTACTAGCTAATAAAATGAAACGTGTACTAGCTAATAAAATGAAACGTGTACTAGCTAATAAAATGAAACTTGTACTAGCTAATACAATGAAACGTGTACTAGCTAATAAAATGAAACGTGTACTAGCTAATAAAATGAAACTTGTACTAGCTAATAAAATGAAACTTGTACTAGCTAATAAAATGAAACTTGTATTAGCTAATAAAATGAAACTTGTACTAGCTAATCAAATGAAACTTGTACTAGCTAATACAATGAAACTTGTACTAGCTAATACAATGAAATGTGTACTAGCTAATAAAATGAAACTTGTACTAGCTAATACAATGAAACGTGTACTAGCTAATAAAATGAAACTTGTACTAGCTAATAAAATGAAACTTGAATCACACACTCGTTAGTTGATACAGTAGCTACAACAGGAAGGCACGTACAGTACTGTTGCTCACAAAAGACTTTCAAATAGAATGTCCTGAAAACGTAGCATATGGGCATTAGTTTGCCCAAAGGGTTAATGTTGACGAACAGGCCTTGAAAAGCTGTCCATAAATAGGTACCATTCCCTGGAACACAGCTTTTATATGCCACGAAGCTCATTTAGAATTCTGTGGGAATGTTTCACTAAATGGTGGAACATACTAGTCTGACGGTGGGGGGTAAATTAGTGCTCCGAGATGAATTATCAAACAATTAAAAATCCCGGGCTGAGCCAAAAGGAACACAGCTAGGCTACAGATGATATTGCCAATGGTCTGTCGTGCTGTTATGTTGTTGTTGGTGAATAAGTTAATTTGTTCATTTGTCCCATTGTGCTTTTTCAATTTCGCCTCCAAACATTCTTTCTGCTTTTTGGGGGGGGGGGGGGGTGGGGGGTGATTCTATGCCAGATTGGTACCATAATGAAAGTTTAATTAGCTTTTATTTCCCATATGGGCTTAAAAATAGTATCTGTTTTTAACTGGTCAAAGTAGAGTACTATATATTGATGAAGTGATGTGAAGTGACACTGACCATATGACTTATAACCATTGGTGTCCATCTGTTGAGATGACATTAGAATGTACATTAGAATACATGTACATTAGAATACATGTACATTAGAATGTACATTAGAATACATGTACATTAGAATGTACATTAGAATACATGTACATTAGAATGTACATTAGAATACATGTACATTAGAATGTACATTAGAATACATGTACATTAGAATACATGTACATTAGAATGTACATTAGAATACATGTACATTAGAATACATGTACATTAGAATACATGTACATTAGAGTACACTACTGACACTGTTGTTGAATGTTAATTTGTTCATTTCATCTGTTTCATCGTTTGAAACAAACAACCGCGGATTAGAAAGACGATTCAGAGACACTTCTCTGACTGTGGAAACAAATCAAGCTTTCTACATGCACTTTAGCCCACCCTGCCATCGACACACTCACACACACACACACACACACACACACACACACACACACACACACACACACACACACACACACACACACACACACACACACACACACACACACACACACACACACACACACACACACACACACACGCACACAGAGGAATGGATGGGGAATCTGGATCCATCAGAGCAGTGTACATTACATTGACTGGTGAAGGTGCTCAGACGTTTAAGTGTTGCAGCCTGCTGAGGGTTCCCTCCTAGGCAGCGCCTATAAGGCCTTTAACAGTGTGTGTGTGTGTGTGTTCCCTCCAGGCAGCCCTCTATAAGGTCTATAACGTTAGTAAGTGGAGGCGATGAGGCAGCGTCCCCTGTGCCTCCTTCAGCTGCCAGTCCCTGCAAATTGAAATGGAGTTCTGCAAATAAATGCCACACACATTCTGAGCCTGGAAATGCAAAGGGAAAGTCGTATTTCACATAAGCACCCATTAGAGAATTGCTTCAGAAGCACAGTGAGCGGCACACGTCTGCCTGCAAGCTTCTGGTTCCTTTTGTTGTTGTTATTTATCTGATCAAGGCAAAGCGGAGACTCGAGGACTACGCGTGAGGTCACTCAGTCAGTCATTCATTGATCCTTTGTTTACGTCGTTGCTTCCCTTAAAAGACCACTAAGGTACTGCAAGTCATTGTTTTAGCAAGAGAAGCAGTGAAAAGGGAGGTGAAACAACAACATGTTTTAAAGATGACTATGAGCACATAATGCAGTGACATAGAGCTGGCTTTACATAATGCAGTGACATAGAGCTGGCTTTACATAATGCAGTGACATAGAGCTGGCTTTACATAATGCAGTGACATAGAGCTGGCTTTACATAATACAGTAACATAGAGCTGGCTTTACATAATACAGTAATATTGAGCTGGCTTTACATAATACAGTAACATAGAGCTGGCTTTACATAATACAGTAACATAGAGCTGGCTTTACATAATGCAGTGACATAGAGCTGGCTTTACATAATGCAGTGACATAGAGCTGGCTTTACATAATACAGTAACATAGAGCTGGCTTTACATAATACAGTAACATAGAGCTGGCTTTACATAATGCAGTGACATAGAGCTGGCTTTACATAATGCAGTGACATAGAGCTGGCTTTACATAATGCAGTGACATAGAGCTGGCTTTACATAATACAGTAACATAGAGCTGGCTTTACATAATGCCGTAACATTGAGCTGGCTTTACATAATGCAGTGACATAGAGCTGGCTTTACATAATACAGTAACATAGAGCTGGCTTTACATAATACAGTGACATAGAGCTGGCTTTACATAATACAGTAACATAGAGCTGGCTTTATATAATACAGTAACACTGAGCTGACTTTACATAATGCAGTGACATAGAGCTAGCTGGCTTTACATAATACAGTAACACTGAGCTGACTTTACATAATGCAGTGACATAGAGCTGGCTTTACATAATACAGTGACATAGAGCTGACTTTACATAATACAGTAACATAGAGCTGGCTTTACATAATACAGTAACATAGAGCTGGCTTTACATAATACAGTAACATTGAGCTGGCTTTACATAATACAGTAACATAGAGCTGGCTTTACATAATACAGTAACATAGAGCTGGCTTTACATAATACAGTAATATTGAGCTGGCTTTACATAATACAGTAACATAGAGCTGGCTTTACATAATACAGTAACATAGAGCTGGCTTTACATAATACAGTAACATAGAGCTGGCTTTACATAATACAGTAATATTGAGCTGGCTTTACATAATGCAGTGACATAGAGCTGGCTTTACATAATACAGTAACATAGAGCTGGCTTTACATAATACAGTAATATTGAGCTGGCTTTACATAATGCAGTGACATAGAACTGGCTTTACATAATGCAGTAACATAGAACTGGCTTTACATAATGCAGTGACATAGAGCTGGCTTTACATAATACAGTAACATAGAGCTGGCTTTACATAATACAGTAACATAGAGCTGGCTTTACATAATGCAGTGACATAGAGCTGGCTTTACATAATGCAGTGACATAGAGCTGGCTTTACATAATGCAGTGACATAGAGCTGGCTTTACATAATGCAGTGACATAGAGCTGGCTTTACATAATACAGTAACATAGAGCTGGCTTTACATAATACAGTAACATAGAGCTGGCTTTATATAATACAGTAACACTGAGCTGACTTTACATAATGCAGTGACATAGAGCTAGCTGGCTTTACGTAATACAGTAACACTGAGCTGACTTTACATAATGCAGTGACATAGAGCTGGCTTTACATAATACAGTACCATAGAGCTGGCTTTACATAATACAGTAACATAGAGCTGGCTTTACATAATACAGTGACATAGAGCTGGCTTTACATAATACAGTAACATAGAGCTGGCTTTATATAATACAGTAACACTGAGCTGACTTTACATAATGCAGTGACATAGAGCTAGCTGGCTTTACGTAATACAGTAACACTGAGCTGACTTTACATAATGCAGTGACATAGAGCTGGCTTTACATAATACAGTACCATAGAGCTGGCTTTACATAATACAGTAACATAGAGCTGGCTTTACATAATACAGTAACATAGAGCTGGCTTTACATAATACAGTAACATAGAGCTGGCTTTACATAATACAGTAACACTGAGCTGACTTTACATAATACAGTAACATAGAGCTGGCTTTACATAATACAGTAACATAGAGCTGGCTTTACATAATGCAGTGACATAGAGCTGGCTTTGCATAATGCAGTAACATAGAGCTGGCTTTACATAATACAGTGACATAGAGCTGGCTTTACATAATGCAGTAACATAGAGCTGACTTTACATAATACAGTAACATAGAGCTGGCTTTACATAATACAGTAACATAGAGCTGGCTTTACATAATACAGTAACATTGAGCTGACTTTACATAATACAGTAACATAGAGCTGGCTTTACATAATACAGTAACATAGAGCTGGCTTTACATAATACAGTAACATTGAGCTGGCTTTACATAATACAGTAACATAGAGCTGGCTTTACATAATACAGTAACATAGAGCTGGCTTTACATAATACAGTAATATTGAGCTGGCTTTACATAATACAGTAACATAGAGCTGGCTTTACATAATACAGTAACATAGAGTTGGCTTTACATAATACAGTAACATAGAGCTGGCTTTACATAATACAGTAATATTGAGCTGGCTTTACATAATACAGTGACATAGAGCTGGCTTTACATAATGCAGTAACATAGAGCTGACTTTACATAATACAGTAACATAGAGCTGGCTTTACATAATACAGTAACATAGAGCTGGCTTTACATAATACAATAATATTGAGCTGGCTTTACATAATGCAGTGACATAGAACTGGCTTTACATAATGCAGTAACATAGAACTGGCTTTACATAATGCAGTGACATAGAGCTGGCTTTACATAATGCAGTGACATAATGCAGCCTTTCATCTTGTTATTGTATCATCTGTGTGGGGACGTTGTGATGTGACTTTACAGAAACAGCCCGAGGCAAAACGACATTGACACCCCTCCCAAAGCTCAGAAAATCATACGCCACGTTATTCTGGTGCCATTACCTTTCAGTATCAACAACACAGCCACATAATTGTTACCCCCTGTTTCATTAGGTCTAAATGGTATCTCCCCTAAAGATTAATTGGAGTTGGGATAAAAGAAGATGGCTCCCAAGGGGTGACCCCACTGTTTGTTATTCATGTTGGTCTGGAACCACAGCGGCAGAAGTAAATCCTCTGTGTTGTGGGGGTGCATTACCACCCCCCACCCCCCCCCCACCCACCCCCCCACACACACACACACACACACACACACACACACACACACACACACACACACACACACACACACACACACACACACACACACACACACACACACACACACACACAGAGAGAGAGAGAGAGTTGTATTACCATATGTGGGCCATTTCCATGGAGTGGCAGACACCCCCTGGATCAACTGGGACCTATTGATCCTGCAGGACTCCATTTCAAGTTAATTGTGCTTGAAATGAGGCTCAAACACTCAACCATACCTCTCTGGCCTGCATTAGAAGACAGGGTTTATTTATTTATTTTTATTTACCACGACTCCTGACTCCTGTCAGATAAATCGAAAATATTCAATTCACGTCTTATTTAATTTCTCTCAAAAGAAAGACTTGCTGAAGTGTGTATTGAGAGAGGTTGAGTCAGATGGAATCCGATGACCAGCCTGTCTCTATAAGGGAAGCTTACTTAATTTTTATTTCACTAAGTTAGTTAAGAAAAATTATTATTTTTAATGACAGCCTAGGAACAGTGTGTTAACTGCCTGTTCAGGGGCAGAACAACAGATTTGCACCTTGGGTTTGAACTTGCAAACTTCCGGTTACTAGTCCAACGCTCTAACCACTAGGCTACCCTGCCGCTTATATCATATCACATATTTATAGAGCAATGGTTTCTTAAATTTAGTAGCTAAATTTTACCAACTTCATAGCAAGCTTTATTAATGGATGAGAAAGTAGCCGTAACAGCAATATTCTCAGTGTCAACTCCCCTAAACATTTTTATTTTTATTTATTTAACCTTTCTTTAACTAGTTGTGTCAAGTTGGCTGGATGTCCTTTGGGTGGTGGACCGTTCTTGATAGACACAGGAAACTGTTGAGCGTTGCAGCGACGTTGCAGTTCTTGAATCCAGCGACGTTGCAGTTCTTGAATCCAGCGACGTTGCAGTTCTTGAATCCAGCGACGTTGCAGTTCTTGAAACCAGCGACGTTGCAGTTCTTGAATCCAGCGACGTTGCAGTTCTTGAATCCAGCGACGTTGCAGTTCTTGAATCCAGCGACGTTGCAGTTCTTGAATCCAGCGACGTTGCAGTTCTTGAATCCAGCGACGTTGCAGTTCTTGAATCCAGCGACGTTGCAGTTCTTGAATCCAGAGACGTTGTAGTTCTTGAATCCAGAGACGTTGCAGTTCTTGATTCCAGCGACGTTGCAGTTCTTGAATCCAGCGACGTTGGAGTTCTTGAATCCAGCGACGTTGTAGTTCTTGAATCCAGCGACGTTGCAGTTCTTGAATCCAGCGACGTTGCAGTTCTTGAATCCAGCGACGTTGCAGTTCTTGAATCCAGCGACGTTGCAGTTCTTGAATCCAGCGACGTTGCAGTTCTTGAATCCAGCGACGTTGCAGTTCTTGAAACCAGCGACGTTGCAGTTCTTGAATCCAGCGACGTTGTAGTTCTTGAATCCAGCGACGTTGTAGTTCTTGAATCCAGCGACGTTGCAGTTCTTGATTCCAGCGACGTTGCAGTTCTTGAATCCAGCGACGTTGCAGTTCTTGAATCCAGCGACGTTGCAGTTCTTGAATCCAGCGACTTTGCAGTTCTTGAATCCAGCGACGTTGTAGTTCTTGAATCCAGCGACGTTGCAGATCTTGAATCTGTTAACTTGAATTCTTTAACCTGTTTTCTCCCCTTCATCTCCACTGATTGAAGGGGATTCAACATCAATTAGGGATCAAAGCTTTAACCTGGATTCACCTGGTCAGTCTATGTCATGGAAAGAGCAGGTGTTCCTAATGTTTTGTATACTGTATATATGTGTGTATAACGCAGTGCTCTCCTGATAAGCCATTAGTAGCCAGCCCCGGCTGGGATGGGTTTAGAGTTCAACCTTGGCTGGGATGGGTTTAGGGTTCAACCTGGGCTGTGATGGGTTTGGTTTTAACCTGGGCTGTGATGGGGTTAGGGTTCAACCTGGGCTGTGATGGGGTTAGGGTTCAACCTGGGCTGTGATGGGTTTAGAGTTCAACCTGAGCTGGGATGGGGTTAGGGTTCAACCTGGGCTGTGATGGGGTTAGGGTTCAACCTGAGCTGGGATGGGGTTAGGGTTCAACCTGGGCTGTGATGGGGTTAGGGTTCAACCTGGGCTGGGACGGGGTTAGGGTTCAACCTGGGCTGGGACGGGGTTAGGGTTCATCCTGGGCTGGGCTGGGGTTAAGGTTCAACCTGGGCCGGGATGGGGTTAGGGTTCAACCTGGGCTGGGACGGGGTTAGGGTTCAACCTGGGCTGGGCTGGGGTTAAGGTTCAACCTGGGCTGGGATGGGGTTAGGGTTCAACCTGGGCTGGGATGGGGTTAGGGTTCAACCTGGGATGGGGTTAGGGTTCAACCTGGGCTGGGACGGGGTTAGGGTTCAACCTGGGCTGGGACGGGGTTAGGGTTCAACATGGGCTGGGACGGGGTTAGGGTTCAACCTGGGCTGGGACGGGGTTAGGGTTCAACCTGGGCTGGGACGGGGTTAGGTTTCAACATGGGCTGGGACGGGGTTAGGGTTCAACCTGGGCTGGGACGGGGTTAGGGTTCAACATGGGCTGGGACAGGGTTAGGGTTCAACCTGGGCTGGGCTGGGGTTAGGGTTCAACCTGGGTTGTGTCTGAAATAACACCCTATTGTCTTTGTAGTGCACTACTTCTGATCAGAGCACTATATTGGGCATAGGGTTCCATTTGGGACAACCAGGGACCCCAGGGCTCAGATCTGAACTAGTATACTAATAGGGCGCAATTTGGGATGCACACCTGGCCTCCCAATGACCCCTAACTATCCCCCTGTTAGACACTAACAGAGTAGGCTCCTGGGTAACCAGGCATGAAGACATCAGCAGAGATGAAGACATAGAGACATAGAGAGAGAGAGAGAGAGAGAGAGAGAGAGAGAGAGAGAGAGAGAGAGAGAGAGAGAGAGAGAGAGAGAGAGAGAGAGAGAGAGAGAGGAGAGAGAGAGAGAGAGAGAGAGAGAGAGAGAGAGAGAGAGAGAGAGAGAGGCAGAGAGAGAGAGAGAGGAGAGAGAGAGAGAGAGAGAGAGAGAGAGAGAGACTAAGAATGCCAAGAACGTCTCATGGCAGCCAGACATCACACTACACTACGGCCTTCAGCCTTCCGCCAGATAAGCACTCCAAATAAACTGAACTCAACACATTTACATTTGAGTCATTTAGGAGACGCTCTTATCCAGAGCGACTTACAGTTAGTGAGTGAATATACATGTTTCAACACAACACCATTAACTACCGTCTCTTTTTCAGGTAAAGCAGGCTTCAGTGGTGAATGTGGTGAAATGCAGTGTGGTGAAGGAGACAGGAAGTAATGTGTGGGATATACATCCAAAACAGGAAACACTACATATAAATAAATCCGTATTGGGATATTGTTCCCCAATTCCCCCCCAAAATGATAACCAATTCAGGACCTTTTTAAATTAATAATCTAGTTTCTAATCCTTCAAAAGTGTCTACCTACCTCAGAGAAACAGCACTGCTCCGTCCACTGCTCCGCCCACTGCCCCGCCCACTGCTCCGCCCGCTGCTCCGTCCACTGCTCCGTCCACTGCTCCGCCCGCTGCTCCGTCCACTGCCCCGCCCACTGCTCCGCCCGCTGCTCCGTCCACTGCTCCGTCCACTGCTCCGCCCACTGCTCCGCCCACTGCTCCGCACACTGCTCCGCCCACTGCTCCGCCCAGTGCTCCGTCCACTGCTCCGCCCACTGCTCCGCCCACTGCTCCGTCCACTGCTCCGTCCGCTGCTCCGCCCACTGCTCCGCCCACTGCTCCGCCCACTGCTCCGCCCACTGCTCCGTCCACTGCTCCGCCCACTGCTCCGCCCACTGCTCCGTCCGCTGGACTTGACGGCATTCTGTAGGCATGCTGACTCTACTACCCTGCTCACACACACCCACCCCCTTGCCTCCGCTCTCCCCCTGCCCAGCATGCATCCCATTCATTCCATAATCACCTCCCTCATGTAGGGCCAGGCAGTTTGTTTAGAAGCCTATTCTGCTGTAATAATACATATCAATAAGGGGAAGTGTGTGGAGGATGACATTAAAGAGGCAGCCATATTGAGGCAGGATTTAATTTGCATGCCAGATTAGCTTGCTATTGGTGGGGGCAAGCAGCCTTAGGCCACCCTATTCATTAATAGGTTCTAGTCCTCTTGAAATCCATTAAGTCAATTGAACCCATGCATAATCTCATTTGAAATCCACCATGAAAATGTTTAACTGGTGCTGGTAGGGGCTATTGTAGGGAAGCCCTTCTCGGTGGCTCGGCTTTAGAAGACAGCTCATTGGTTTAAATCAAAGCATCCAGTCTCAGAAGCCAGCAGAAAACAACATTTCAGTGGGTCACACAACAACCAATTTATGGATCCTGTGCAGAAATGCAATCAATAATCAAATATGAATCACACGAAATTAGTACTTTGATAAGATAGAAAATACAAGTGGGAATGTTACAAAAAAATCCACACACAACACACACAACATCCAACTGACACAAGGCCACACCATACCAGCATTCTGACTCGTCTGACCGAAACCCTTTATCAAATGTATGTAAACAAACTAACTGGGAGTCTAGGGCGGAGGGAGCATCAAGTTGACCTAAATCCTTATGTACGTCCTAAATGCCACCCTATTCCTTGTACAATGCACTACTTTTGACCAGGACTTTTAGGAATAGGGTGGCATTTGGGCATAGTCCTTGTTTGTGAGCTAGGCTGGGGTTGGCCAAAGTAGGGAGAGAAGAACGTACACTGTTGGAGCCCAGAGGTGTTCTGCTCTGGTGTGCTCTGTGTCTCTCATTCCCTCCCAAATGGCACCCTCCCTTACGTAGTAGCCTATTACCCATAGGGCCATGATCAAAAGTAGTGCACTGTAAAGGGTATAGGGTGCCATTTGGGATGTGCTCTTTCTCTCCCTTCCAACGCAGAGCCTGACATGGCCAGGGTCATGCCTGAGTGACCCGGCTAGCCCCACATTTACACACTGTACACAATCACTCACAGCTGGGACAACTGGGGGGGGCCAGACCACCAGAGAGACTGGTACACACTGGACACACACACGCATAAACAGACACAGACACGGGTGAATCAAAATCTCACACGGACACGGACACACACAAACACATAGAGTTTATAATTGGGGCGGAGAGGCTACAGAGGAACAGAACCTGAACAAATGGACACGAGGGTGTATTACTGGGCTAAACTCACTTGAATTCCTGAAAGCTGTGGGGAGCTTTCAAGTGATGGGGATAAACACTGGCTTTCAGTTCTGGCTTTCAGTTCTGGCTTTCAGTTCTCTCTCTGTATAACATGTTGTACTTGAATGATACTCGTGCAAAAAAGAATAATAGATTGACGATATGAATCTAAATCAAATTAAAAAACTAGCAGAAACACATAATGGAACAGAAACACCCTGATGGAACATATTTGACCAAAATATGCAAATCAATTTATATGAGCCAATATTTACTCCTAAAGTTTATTTTTTTTAAACGGTAGTTGTGTTCAGTCTGCTTCCCTGAGAACAATCTATCCGTGGTACTCCCAGTCTACTCGATAGTCTCCCAGTCTACTCTATAGTCTCCCAGTCTACTCTATAGTCTCTGCTTCCCTGAGAACAATCTATCCGTGGTACTCCCAGTCTACTCGATAGTCTCCCAGTCTACTCTATAGTCTCTGCTTCTGTCCCTCCCAGAGTCTCCCACCTGCTATAGTCTCCCAGTCTACTCTATAGTCTCTCAGCTTCTGCATGAGGTCTTCCAGTCTCCCAGTCTACTCTATAGTCTCCCAGTCTACTCTATACTGGAGAACAATCTATCTGTGGTACTCCCAGTCTACTCTATAGTCTCCCAGTCTACTCGATAGTCTCCCAGTCTATACTGAGAACAATCTATCCGTGGTACACGTTCATCAGTCTCACAGTCTCCCAGATCTACTCTATAGTCTCCCAGTCTACTCTATACTGCCTCCACCCACGTGTACTCCCAGTCACTCGTTAGTCTCCCAGTCTACTCTATAGTCTCCCAGCAGCTGTAATTTAATTTGTAAAACACCTTGCACAAAAACTACCAGCAGGGTACAATTAGCCTCGATTTCTTCTCCGGGACTTCAAGACTTCAGTCTATTCCTAACTCTGCTTACCAAATGAACTCTATCCTTATTCCCTATATAGAGTGCACTACTTTGGACCACCATTCCCTATATAGTCACTACTTTTGACCAGTCTATGGCCTGGTACTGGATAGAGTGTCATTTACTCGATATCTGTCCCCTCTCTCTGCTTTTCAAAGGATCTAGAAGAGAGGAAAAAGCCCAGTCTACTCGATAGTCTCAGAACAATCTACTCATAGTCTAACCAGAATCTATAGTCTCCCAGTCTACTCTATAGTCTCCCAGTCTCTGCTGTGAGTCTTCCCTCTGAGGGTTCCATCAGAAACACTGGAATAAAAAGCTTGATCTGTGAAAGAAGGTAAAAAATGAAATCCTCCCACCTGCTTGCCTGCCTGTCTACCACAGCTGTCAAGTGAAACACCGGTGTACACGTTCATCATAACAGCCCACATTATAAAAACCTATTTTTTTCCCTCGAGAAGCCTCCAGCCTCCTCTGTTTATACTGCACTCACAAATATCTACAGCAGCTGTAATTTAATTTGTAAAACACCTTGCACAAAAACTACACAGCAGGGGACAATTAGCCGCATTTCTTCTCCGGGACTTCAAGACTTCACTTATTCCTAACTTGTGTACCAAATGGCTCACTTATTCCCTATATAGAGTGCACTACTTTGGACCACTATTCCCTATATAAGTGCACTACTTTTGACCAGGGCCCACTATGGCCTGGATGTACTGGATAGAGTGTCATTTGGGAAGGAGGGAGGGAGGCTAACCAGAATGGTTGTGTCAAAGGAGGGGGCTCTCTCTGCTGAAGGAGGGAGGGAGGCAGGGAAGGAAGGGACACAGGCAGGGAAGGAGGGAGGAAAGAAAGAAAGAAGGAAAAAATGAAATCCTTCTCTGGAGGATTTAACCACTTATATAACTCCCAATTATAAAAAACTTTTTTTTTTTTCTCGAGAAGCATCACAGCCTCTCTGTTTATACGACTCACAAATATCTAATACTGAACTGTGTATAATGCCAGTATGGCCACATGACTGCAGGAAAAAGGCTCTTTCTCTTTCTGCCCCACTGACTCTGGCATAATGGGAGGCTTGAAAGGCTGTTGGGGTTTTAAAGCAGAGCTAGTGTTAAC
The DNA here is from genome assembly GCF_023373465.1 of Oncorhynchus keta. NCBI lineage: Eukaryota > Metazoa > Chordata > Actinopteri > Salmoniformes > Salmonidae > Oncorhynchus > Oncorhynchus keta. The sequence goes on from NW_026284301.1 coordinate 354,871, forward strand.
AAAGCCTTGGTGGCTCGATCACAGGCAGGGAGGCAGAGAGGCAGGGAGCGAGGGAGGGAGGCAGGGAAGGAGCGAGGGAGGCAGGGAAGGAGGGAGGGAGGCAGGGAAGGAGGGAGGGAAGGGGAGGGAGGGAGGCAGGGAAGGAGGGAGGGAGGCAGGGAAGGAGGGAGGGAGGCAGGGAAGGAGGGAGGGAGGCAGGGAAGGAGGGAGGGAGGCAGGGAAGGAGGGAGGGAGGCAGGGAAGGAGGGAGGGAGGCAGGGAAGGAGGGAGGGAGGCAGGGAAGCAGGGAGGGAGGCAGGGAAGCAGGGAGGGAGGCAGGTAAGGAGGGAGGGAGGCAGGGAAGCTGGGAGGCAGGGAAGGAGGGAGGCAGGGAGGCAGGGAAGCAGGGAGGGAGGCAGGGAGGGAGGGAGGGAGGGAGGGAGGGAGGAGGGAGGGGGGAGGGAGGGGGAAGGGGGCGGGAGGGAGGGGAGGGAGGGTAGGAGTCAGATAGGCAGGGAAGAGGGAGGGAGGCAGCGAGGCAGGCAGGGAGGGAGGGAGGGAGGGTAGGGAGATAGGAGGGAGGGGGGGAGGCAGCGAGGGTGGGCAGGGAGGGAGGGAGGGAGGGTAGGAGTCAGATAGGCAGGGAAGAGGGAGGGAGGCAGCGAGGCAGGCAGGGAGGGAGGGAGGGAGGGAGGCAGGGAGGGAGGGAGGCTGTGAATCCATAGGGCTCTGGTCTAAAGTAGTGCACTATATTGGAAATAGGGGGTCATTTCAGACTCCTCCCATGTTGCATGCCTCCACAGGAATTTGCCAAAAACTAATGTTCAAGAGCACTAGACATGGTCTTTAAATCCATCTAATGGCACCACGGCAACAAAAACACACTCTTCTTTCAGGGTAACTAATTGTTCTTGGTTCATTTAAAAATAAAATAAATGTACGGAGTAGATCAGCTTTAATATTGCAGATAGATTGTGGTTTGCATCAATGTAATTGTCTGCATCATTTCCAATCCCCCATACTGTATATATATTTATTTATATATATATATATATATATATATTCCTTTATTATTCTCCCATAACCCATAATATACAACAACACTTAGGCTTCTACTTATACATACTACAGTATATACATTTTACAATCACAATGTATTTTACAATAGTTATCTTGTGTTTTTGCTGGTTCATATGTACATTGAAGACACAATGTGGGGCCAGTTCCTAGACATAATTAATGCCCATAGAAAAATTTGGCAATTAAAATTTTGATGAAATACATTCACTATCTTGGATTTCTAGGCATCTAAAAACTCTAAATAAAAAGTTACATTTTAGTTTCAGTTTAACATAATATACTATTTGTTTGATATTTTTTTTTTTTAAATGTAATATTCTGAATCAAGTTTACAATGGAGCCAACAGACTTCAGATAACAACTGTTCCACACAGGCCAGATAAAGAAACCACATCTAATACACCTGAAGTAGCCTGTCAGGAATTCCTGGCATTTCCTTAAAGCTAAAGCCTTGTTCTCTTTAAAAGAGCAGTAGGACACATTTTATAGTGAGCCGTAGCAACACTGAGTCATTGAGAGAAGCGAAGGGGATACGGTTTGCGTCTAAAATGGCACCCTATTCCCTATGTAAGGCATTAACAAGTGGACTATATTATATAGGAAATAGGGGGTAATTTGGGACACAGTTGAGAGTGCCTGGCCCTCTACCTCCTACCTGGCCCAGACCATGGCTCTCCCTTCCTCCCTCTCTCCCTCCTCTCCTCCTCAGGTGTCACCCCACCTTGATCTACCTGTTTACTTGGACACTGGGTGGTCTCAGAGCCAGAGCCAGACCAGGGCTCTTTCCCCCTGGCCTGCAGTACATCCAGGTATAGCTGTTAAGTCCATTTGAGGAAACAGCCTGATCTGCCCTCTCGTTTGGCTGTTTAGGTGGTGTTGGTGGTACAGTAAGTCTACATCCCAAATGGCACCCTATTCCCTATTACAGTACACTACGGTGGGTGGTGGGTGGTAGGCAGACTGGCACCTCACACACGAGAGAGTGGAAATCATTCTGCGAATGTCCCAGGCCTCAGGACCACCTAACCCGTTGGTGGCATCTATTGCCACAGAGAGAGCTCCATTATGAGAGGAGGGGAATATTACCTTTTCACTGACTGTGCTTACCCATATACCCTGACCCCACAGAGACATTACAGTGGCCAAATATAAAGCAGGGTTTCATGGAGCCCGGGCTTATCTGGACTCTGAAAGTATGTGAGACATGCCTGGGAACAAAAGGCCGTCTCTCAGGCTCCGAGAGGGCCGAGGGGATCTCTTTCAGCGCCCACAGATTGCCCTCTGTTTTCTTAATTGACAGACCCTGGCCGGGTCTGATAGAAATGACATGCAGCTGGCGTGGGGCCGGCCGAGCTCGGAGGAATGGATCGGCCTTCCAGGCAGGTAGGTAGACCACCGACCAGACCACCTTTCAGCAGGAAAATTGTCCTCAATGAAACACACTTAATAATGAAGCCTGATGCATGGAGGTCTCCTATAGTTGGTGGCCAATGGAAGATTAACTCATATATTATGCTAGCTTAGACTTACATCTGCGTGGGAAAAGTTCAAAGTTCAATTTTTTTTTTGCA
>NW_026284301.1:362500-373194 GCF_023373465.1 Oncorhynchus keta
TCCAAAGGGCTGTAAAGTAACAACCTGGATTCATCCCACCCTCCTGACATCATCCAAAGGTCTGTAAAGTGACAACCTGGATTCATCCCACCCTCCTGACATCATCCAAAGGTCTGTAAAGTGACAACCTGGATTCATCCCACCCTCCTGACATCATCCAAAGGTCTGTAAAGCGACAACCTGGATTCATCCCTTCCTCCTGACATCATCCAAAGTGCTGTAAAGTGACAACCTGGTTTCATCCCTTCCTCCTGACATCATCCAAAGTGCTGTAAAGTGACAACCTGGATTCATCCCACCCTCCTGACATCATCCAAAGGTCTGTAAAGTGACAACCTGGATTCATCCCACCCTCCTGACATCATCCAAAGGTCTGTAAAGTGACAACCTGGATTCATCCCTTCCTCCTGACATCATCCAAAGTGCTGTAAAGTGACAACCTGGATTCATCCCACCCTCCTGACATCATCCAAAGTGCTGTAAAGTGACAACCTGGATTCATCCCACCCTCCTGACATCATCCAAAGGGCTGTAAAGTGACAACCTGGATTCATCCCACCCTCCTGACATCATCCAAAGGTCTGTAAAGTGACAACCTGGATTCATCCCTTCCTCCTGACATCATCCAAAGTGCTGTAAAGTGACAACCTGGATTCATCCCTTCCTCCTGACATCATCCAAAGGGCTGTAAAGTGACAACCTGGATTCATCCCACCCTCCTGACATCATCCAAAGGGCTGTAAAGCGACAACCTGGATTCATCCCTTCCTCCTGACATCATCCAAAGGTCTGTAAAGTGACAACCTGGATTCATCCCACCCTCCTGACATCACCCAAAGGGCCCGACCTGGATTCATCCCTTCCTCCTGACATCATCCAAAGGGCTGTAAAGCGACAACCTGAATTCATCCCACCCTCCTGACATCATCCAAAGGGCTGTAAAGCGACAACCTGGATTCATCCCAACCTCCTGACATCATCCAAAGGGCTGTAAAGTGACAACCTGGATTCATCCCTTCCTCCTGACATCATCCAAAGGGCTGAGAAGTGCCCATACATGTATTTATAAACCTATTTACATGAGGTTTATGCTAAAGATGATACGTGACAGTGAAAGGTTGATATTTGTCATGTCTGGCAACAACAACAAAAAAAAAGCACAAATTGTGTATTTACCTGTTGTTCCTACATCCCAAGCAGACAGTTGAATTGACGTAGCGATGTCATTCAGGATCTTCACTGGCTGGCTGTGACTGAACAGAAAGCGTGAATAGCCAGATGGTTCTCCTAAGCGGCGATGAATTTTATGGAGTCATTTGTCAGACATGTTGATGCCTCATGCAATACATAACGTACCAAGCAGACAAGTAAGCTTCAAAAAGTGCCTGCCAAACCAGCTAATCTATAAATATTTATTTTTTTACTAAACTATTTTTTAAATTAAAGTTAAAATATGCTGTTTGTTTTTTTAAGTCGAAGGCAGTGCATTCACTTATTGAAATGATCGTTGAGCAGTAAATATTGCAGATTGCCCTTTTAATAACCCTGTGTGTGTGTGTGTGTGTGTGTGTGTGTGTGTGTGTGTGTGTGTGTGTGTGTGTGTGTGTGTGTGTGTGTGTGTGTGTGTGTGTGTGTGTGTGTGTGTGTGTGTGTGTGTGTGTGTGTGTGTGTGTGTGGTAAAATCACAAAGGTCAGGTTCAAGGCTCTGAAACTGTACACTTGGATCAAGCTACAGAAACTAAGGAGGTGACTGGCTGATGACTTGGGGCTACAGGCAGAAACTAAGGAGGTGACTGGCTGATGACTTGGGGCTACAGGCAGAAACTAAGGAGGTGACTGGCTGATGACTTGGGGCTACAGGCAGAAACTAAGGAGGTGACTGGCTGATGACTTGGGGCTACAGGCAGAAACTAAGGAGGTGACTGGTTGATGACTTGGGGCTACAGGCAGAAACTAAGGAGGTGACTGGCTGATGACTTGGGGCTACAGGCAGAAACTAAGGAGGTGACTGGCTGATGACTTGGGGCTACAGGCAGAAACTAAGGAGGTGACTGGCTGATGACTTGGGGCTACAGGCAGAAACTAAGGAGGTGACTGGCTGATGACTTGGGGCTACAGGCAGAAACTAAGGAGGTGACTGGCTGATGACTTGGGGCTACAGGCAGAAACTAAGGAGGTGACTGGCTGATGACTTGGGGCTACAGGCAGAAACTAAGGAGGTGACTGGCTGATGACTTGGGGCTACAGGCAGAAACTAAGGAGGTGACTGGCTGATGACTTGGGGCTACAGGCAGAAACTAAGGAGGTGACTGGCTGATGACTTGGGGCTACAGGCAGAAACTAAGGAGGTGACTGGCTGATGACTTGGGGCTACAGGCAGAAACTAAGGAGGTGACTGGCTGATGACTTGGGGCTACAGGCAGAAACTAAGGAGGTGACTGGCTGATGACTTGGGGCTACAGGCAGAAACTAAGGAGGTGACTGGCTGATGACTTGGGGCTACAGGCAGAAACTAAGGAGGTGACTGGCTGATGACTTGGGGCTACAGGCAGAAACTAAGGAGGTGACTGGCTGATGACTTGGGGCTACAGGCAGAAACTAAGGAGGTGACTGGCTGATGATTTGGGGCTACAGGCAGAAACTAAGGAGGTGACTGGCTGATGATTTGGGGCTACAGGCAGAAACTAAGGAGGTGACTGGTTGATGACTTGGGGCTACAGGCAGAAACTAAGGAGGTGACTGGCTGATGACTTGGGGCTACAGGCAGAAACTAAGGAGGTGACTGGCTGATGACTTGGGGCTACAGGCAGAAACTAAGGAGGTGACTGGCTGATGACTTGGGGCTACAGGCAGAAACTAAGGAGGTGACTGGCTGATGACTTGGGGCTACAGGCAGAAACTAAGGTGACTGGCTGGTGACTGGCTGATGACTTGGGGCTACAGGCAGAAACTAAGGAGGTGACTGGCTGATGACTTGGGGCTACAGGCAGAAACTAAGGAGGTGACTGGCTGATGACTTGGGGCTACAGGCAGAAACTAAGGAGGTGAATGACTTGGGGCTACAGGCAGAAACTAAGGAGGTGACTGGCTGATGACTTGGGGCTACAGGCAGAAACTAAGGAGGTGACTGGCTGATGACTTGGGGCTACAGGCAGAAACTAAGGAGGTGACTGGCTGATGACTTGGGGCTACAGGCAGAAACTAAGGAGGTGACTGGCTGATGACTTGGGGCTACAGGCAGAAACTAAGGAGGTGACTGGCTGATGACTTGGGGCTACAGGCAGAAACTAAGGAGGTGACTGGCTGATGACTTGGGGCTACAGGCAGAAACTAAGGAGGTGACTGGCTGATGACTTGGGGCTACAGGCAGAAACTAAGGAGGTGACTGGCTGATGACTTGGGGCTACAGGCAGAAACTAAGGAGGTGACTGGCTGATGACTTGGGGCTACAGGCAGAAACTAAGGAGGTGACTGGCTGATGACTTGGGGCTACAGGCACAAACTAAGGAGGTGACTGGCTGATGACTTGGGGCTACAGGCAGAAACTAAGGAGGTGACTGGCTGATGACTTGGGGCTACAGGCAGAAACTAAGGAGGTGACTGGCTGATGACTTGGGGCTACAGGCAGAAACTAAGGAGGTGACTGGTTGATGACTTGGGGCTACAGGCAGAAACTAAGGAGGTGACTGGCTGATGATTTGGGGCTACAGGCAGAAACTAAGGAGGTGACTGGTTGATGACTTGGGGCTACAGGCAGAAACTAAGGAGGTGACTGGCTGATGACTTGGGGCTACAGGCAGAAACTAAGGAGGTGACTGGCTGATGACTTGGGGCTACAGGCAGAAACTAAGGAGGTGACTGGTTGATGACTTGGGGCTACAGGCAGAAACTAAGGAGGTGACTGGCTGATGACTTGGGGCTACAGGCAGAAACTAAGGAGGTGACTGGCTGATGACTTGGGGCTACAGGCAGAAACTAAGGAGGTGACTGGCTGATGACTGGGGCTACAGGCAGAAACTAAGGAGGTGACTGGCTGATGACTTGGGGCTACAGGCAGAAACTAAGGAGGTGACTGGCTGATGACTTGGGGCTACAGGCAGAAACTAAGGAGGTGACTGGCTGATGACTTGGGGCTACAGGCAGAAACTAAGGAGGTGACTGGCTGATGACTTGGGGCTACAGGCAGAAACTAAGGAGGTGACTGGCTGATGACTTGGGGCTACAGGCAGAAACTAAGGAGGTGACTGGCTGATGACTTGGGGCTACAGGCAGAAACTAAGGAGGTGACTGGCTGATGACTTGGGGCTACAGGCAGAAACTAAGGAGGTGACTGGCTGATGATTTGGGGTTACAGGCAGAAACTAAGGAGGTGACTGGCTGATGATTTGGGGCTACAGGCAGAAACTAAGGAGGTGACTGGCTGATGACTTGGGGCTACAGGCAGAAACTAAGGAGGTGACTGGCTGATGACTTGGGGCTACAGGCAGAAACTAAGGAAACTAAGGAGGACTGGCTGATGACTTGGGGCTACAGGCAGAAACTAAGGAGGTGACTGGTTGATGACTTGGATGCTACAGGTTGAGGTGACTGATGGGGCTACAGGCAGAAACTAAGGAGGTGACTGGCTGATGACTTGGGGCTACAGGCAGAAACTAAGGAGGTGACTGGCTGATGACTTGGGGCTACAGGCAGAAACTAAGGAGGTGACTGGCTGATGACTTGGGGCTACAGGCAGAAACTAAGGAGGTGACTGGCTGATGACTTGGGGCTACAGGCAGAAACTAAGGAGGTGAATGACTTGGGGCTACAGGCAGAAACTAAGGGTGACTGGCTGATGACTTGGGGCTACAGGCAGAAACTAAGGAGGTGACTGGCTGATGACTTGGGGCTACAGGCAGAAACTAAGGAGGTGACTGGCTGATGACTTGGGGCTACAGGCAGAAACTAAGGAGGTGACTGGCTGATGACTTGGGGCTACAGGCAGAAACTAAGGAGGTGACTGGCTGATGACTTGGGGCTACAGGCAGAAACTAAGGAGGTGACTGGTTGATGACTTGGGGCTACAGGCAGAAACTAAGGAGGTGACTGGCTGATGACTTGGGGCTACAGGCAGAAACTAAGGAGGTGACTGGCTGATGACTTGGGGCTACAGGCAGAAACTAAGGAGGTGACTGGCTGATGACTTGGGGCTACAGGCAGAAACTAAGGAGGTGACTGGCTGATGACTTGGGGCTACAGGCAGAAACTAAGGAGGTGACTGGCTGATGACTTGGGGCTACAGGCAGAAACTAAGGAGGTGACTGGCTGATGACTTGGGGCTACAGGCAGAAACTAAGGAGGTGACTGGCTGATGACTTGGGGCTACAGGCAGAAACTAAGGAGGTGACTGGCTGATGACTTGGGGCTACAGGCAGAAACTAAGGAGGTGACTGGCTGATGACTTGGGGCTACAGGCAGAAACTAAGGAGGTGACTGGCTGATGACTTGGGGCTACAAGCAGAAACTAAGGAGGTGACTGGCTGATGACTTGGGGCTACAAGCAGAAACTAAGGAGGTGACTGGCTGATGACTTGGGGCTACAAGCAGAAACTAAGGAAGTGACTGGCTGATGACTTGGGGCTACAAGCAGAAACTAAGGAAGTGACTGGCTGATGACTTAATGAATTAATAAATTAAGAATTAATCCCAACAGGGACATTTACTTATGCTACATGTCCATTAAGTTATAACCCCTAGCTTTATTCTCAAATGAGTGCCTTGGTTGTGAGAAATGTACTTGTAAAACATTTGTATTATTATTTTAGTCCTAAAAACTGAAGTCTATGAACCAGCTGAGCTCCCAGCGGAGCCAACCATGCTCTTCCCTAACAACACAACTTGGGTCATGACCATTAACCAAACCCTTCAGTCTATGAACCAGCTGAGCTCCCAGCGGAGCCAACCATGCTCTTCCCTAACAACACAACTTGGGTCATGACCATTAACCAAACCCTTCAGTCTATGAACCAGCTGAGCTCCCAGCGGAGCCAACCATGCTCTTCCCTAACAACACAACTTGGGTCATGATCATTAACCAAACCCTTCAACGCCACCAGACCACAGATCGACATACTTTAGATTGTTGGACAAGCAGAAACCAGCAGGGGCTCCTGACCAAACAACCGTCCGTAAGCTTCGTCAGCTTCTTCTGTTTGAGAACAAAACAAATGAGTTGTCTGACTGACAACTGTGTTCCTGTCATCATTGGTTTGGTGCCAGGGCCCTCCTCTCCCCGGCCACCTGTCTGAACCAACGCAAACATCAAAAAGAGAGGAAACCTGTGTCCCAAGTGGCACCCTTGTCCCTACATAGTGCACTCCTTTTGACCAGGGCCTGTGTACTTTTGAAGGCCCAATTGGTTCGAGGGTTGAGGGGGCCCAGTGGGCATCCTGGTTCCCATTTTAGGCAAAAAGATGGGTCACCACCTCCTTCCCGTGCTCTCCTGAAGCTGGCTGGGCTAATGAAGTAACAACTAATTGGGCCTGCAGCTAATTTGGAGTGGCGTTTCCTTCCCCCTCTTGGCCCTCAGAGATGTGTTTCATTTTCTCTTATCAGTGCTTCAGTCATGTGGCTTTCTGCTTGGTCGCTTCTGTCTCGCCCCATCCTAACCGCACGGCTAATGAATACTTCCTTAGTTAATGTCATTAATCTACACACAGAGACATGCAACGTTACTAAACACACACAGGTAGTAAACACACACAGAGACTAAATTCACACACATAAACTAAATTCACACACATAGACTAAATTCACACACAGAGACTAAATTCACACACATAGACTAAATTCACACACAGAGACTAAATTCACACACATAGACTAAATTCACACACAGAGACTAAATTCACACACAGAGACTAAATTCACACACATAGACTAAATTCACCCACATAGAATGAACTCACACACAAACTAAATTCACACACATAGACTAAACTCACACAGATAGACTGAATTCACACACACAAACTAAATTCACACATAGACTGAACTCACACAGATATACTGAATTCCCACACATAGACTGAACTCACACACAAACTAAATTCACACATAGACTGAACACACAAACTAAATTCACACACATAGACTGAACTCACACACAAACTAAATTCACACATAAACTGAACTCACACACAAACTAAATTCACACACATAGACTGAACTCACACACAAACTAAATTCACACACATAAACTGAACTCACACACAAACTAAATTCACACACATAGACTGAACTCACACACAAACTAAATTCACACACATAGACTGAACTCACACACAAACTAAATTCACACACATAAACTGAACTCACACACAAACTAAATTCACACACATAGACTGAACTCACACACAAACTAAATTCACACATATAAACTGAACTCACACGCAAACTAAATTCCCACACATAGACTGAACTCACACACAAACTAAATTCACACACATAGACTGAACTCACACACAAACTAAATTCACACACATAAACTGAACTCACACACAAACTAAATTCACACACATAGACTGAACTCACACACAAACTAAATTCACACACATAAACTGAACTCACACACAAACTAAATTCACACACATAGACTGAACTCACACACAAACTAAATTCACACACATAAACTGAACTCACACGCAAACTAAATTCCCACACATAGACTGAACTCACACGCAAACTAAATTCACACACATAGACTGAACTCACACACAGACTACATAATGTAGATAATGTATGAAGTGTAGATAATGTAGCAAATGTATATAATGTATATAGTGTGTATAGTGTGGATAATGTAGTTGATGTATATCATGTATATAGTGTGTGTAATGTATATAGTGTGTATAGTGTAGATAATGTAGTTGATGTATATAATGTATATAGTGTGTATAATGTATATAGTGTGTATAGTGTAGATAATGTAGTTGATGTATATAATGTATATAGTGTGTATAATGTATATAGTGTGTATAGTGTAGATAATGTAGTTGATGTATATAATGTATATAGTGTGTGTAGTGTAGATAATGTAGCTAATGTATATAATGTGTATAGTGTGTATAATGTATACAGTGTGTATAATGTAGATAATGTGTATAGTGTAGATTATGTAAATAATGTATATAATGTATATAGTGTGTATAATGTAGCTACTGTGTATAAAGTATATAGCGTGTATAATGTATTTAGTTTGTATAGTGTAGATAATGTATATAATTTATATAGTGTGAATAATGTTGATAATGTTGCTAATGTATATAATGTGTATAGTGTGTATAATGTATATAGTGTGTATAATATAGCTAATGTATATTTACATACACTTAGGTTGGAGTTATTAAAACTCGTTTGTCAACCACTCCACAAATTTCTTGTTAACAAACTATAGTTTTGGCAAGTCGGTTAGGACATCTACTTTGTGCATGACACAAAGTCATTTTTACAACAATTGTTTACAGACAGATTATTTCACTTATAATTCACTGTATCACAATTCCAGTGGGTCAGAAGTTTACATACACTAAGTTGACTGTGCCTTTAAACAACTTGGAATATTCCATAAAATGATGTCATGGCTATTAAAGCTTCTGATAGGCTAATTGACATAATTTGAGTCAATTGGTGGTGTACTTGTGGATGTATTTCAAGGCCTACCTTCAAACTCAGTGCCTCTTTGCTTGACATCATGAGAAACTCAAAATAAATCAGCCAAGACCTCAGAAAAAAAATTGTAGACCTCCACAAGTCTGGTTCATCCTTGGGAGCAATTTACAAATGCCTGAAGGTACCACGTTCATCTGTACAAACAATAGTACGCAAGTATAAACACCATGGGACCACCCAGCCATCATACCGCTCAGGAAGGAGACGCCTTCTGTCTCCTAGAGATGAACGTACTTTGGTGTGAAAAGTGCAAATCAATCCCAGAACAACAGCAAATGAAGATGCCGGAGGAAATAGGTACAAAAGTATCTATATCCACAGTAAAACGAGTCCTATATCGACATAACCTGAAAGGCTGCTCAGCAAGGAAGAAGCCACTGCTCCAAAACCGCCATAAAAATGCCAGACTACGGTTTGCAACTGCACATGGGGACAAAGATCGTACTTTTTGGAGAAATGTCCGGTGCTCTGATGAAATAAAAATAGAACTGTTTGGCCATAATGACCATCGTTATATGAACACAACACTGTCCATAGTAATGACTTTAACCTGTTATATGAACACAACACTGTCCATAGTAATGACTTTAACCTGTTATATGAACACAACACTGTCCATAGTAATGACTTTAACCTGTTATATGAACACAACACTGTCCATAGTGATGACTTTAACATATGAACACAACACTGTCCATAGTAATGACTTTAACCTGTTATATGAACACAACACTGTCCATAGTGATGACTTTAACACTGTCCATAGTAATGACTTTAACCTGTTATGAACACAACACTTTAACCTGTTATCCACTGTCCATAGTAATGACTTTAACCTGTTATATGAACACAACACTGTCCATAGTAATGACTTTAACCTGTTATATGAACACAACACTGTCCATAGTGATGACTTTAACATATGAACACAACACTGTCCATAGTAATGACTTTAACCTGTTATATGAACACAACACTGTCCATAGTAATGACTTTAACCTGTTATATGAACACAACACTGTCCATAGTGATGACTTTAACATATGAACACAACACTGTCCATAGTGATGACTTTAACATATGAACACAACACTGTCCATAGTGATGACTTTAACCTGTTATATGAACACAACACTGTCCATAGTGATGACTTTAACTGTTATATGAACACAACACTGTCCATAGTGATGACTTTAACCTGTTATATGAACACAACACTGTCCATAGTAATGACTTTAACCTGTTATATGAACACAACACTGTCCATAGTGATGACTTTAACCTGTTATATGAACACAACACTGTCCATAGTGATGACTTTAACATATGAACACAACACTGTTAACATATGAACACAACACTGTCCATAGTGATGACTTTAACCTGTTATATGAACACAACACTGTCCATAGTAATGACTTTAACCTGTTATATGAACACAACACTGTCCATAGTAATGACTTTAACCTGTTATATGAACACAACACTGTCCATAGTGATGACTTTAACCTGTTATATGAACACAACACTGTCCATAGTGATGACTTTAACCTGTTATATGAACACAACACTGTCCATAGTAATGACTTTAACCTGTTATATGAACACAACACTGTCCATAGTAATGACTTTAACATATGAACACAACACTGTCCATAGTAATGACTTTAACCTGTTATATGAACACAACACTGTCCATAGTAATGACTTTAACCTGTTATATGAACACAACACTGTCCATAGTGATGACTTTAACCTGTTATATGAACACAACACTGTCCATAGTGATGACTTTAACCTGTTATGAACACAACACTGTCCATAGTAATGACTTTAACCTGTTATATCCATAGTGATGACTTTAACATATGAACACAACACTGTCCATAGTAATGACTTTAACCTGTTATATGAACACAACACTGTCCATAGTGATGACTTTAACCTGTTATATGAACACAACACTGTCCATAGTAATGACTTTA
>NW_026284302.1:0-24889 GCF_023373465.1 Oncorhynchus keta
GTCTGTCTGTCTAAGCGGTCTGTCTGTCTATCTAAGTGGTTGGTCTGTCTGTCTAAGTGGTCTGTCTGTCTGTCTATCTAAGCGGTCTGTCTATCTAAGTGGTTGGTCTGTCTGTCTGTCTAAAGTGGTCTGTCTGTCTGTCTAAGTGGTCTGTCTGTCTGTCTGTCTGTCTGTCTGTCTGTCTTTCTAAGCGGTCTGTCTGTCTATCTAAGCGGTCTGTCTGTCTGCCTATCTAAGCGGTCTGTCTATCTAAGCGGTCTGTCTATCTAAGCGGTCTGTCTATCTAAGCGGTCTGTCTATCTAAGCGGTCTGTCTATCTAAGTGGTCTGTCTATCTAAGCGGCCTGTCTATCTACGTGGTCTGCCTGTCTAAGCGATCTGTCTATCTAAGTGGTCTGTCTATCTAAGTGGTCTGTCTATCTAAGCGGTCTGTCTATCTCGTGGTCTGCCTGTCTAAGCGATCTGTCTATCTAAGTGGTCTGTCTATCTAAGTGGTCTGTCTATCTAAGCGGTCTGTCTATCTCGTGGTCTGCCTGTCCTAAGCGATCTGTCTATCTAAGTGGTCTGTCTATCTAAGTGGTCTGTCTATCTAAGCGGTCTGTCTATCTCACGTGGTCTGCCTGTCTAAGCGATCTGTCTATCTAAGTGGTCTGTCTATCTAAGTGATCTCAGATACATCTCTGGCTCTTTGTACATGTCAAAGCTACCTTGACTAAAATGAGCTCACTTGCCTTTCCAACACTTCCAGGCCAAAGCATTGATGGTAGGATTTTTGATGTGACTGAATTCTACTGTATGGTGACAATAGGCTGCCTAGCAGAGCAACTATAAGACTGTAGTGATCACTCTCTCTCTGTCTCTGTCTCTCTCTCTCTCTCTCTCTCTCAATTAAATTAAATTCAAGTGCTTTATTGGCATGGATTTTGATCATTAGCGGGTATCGGCCTAATTCTGCTCTGCATGCATTATTTGGTGTTTTCACGTTGTACACGGAGGATATTTTTGCAGAATTCTGCGTGCAGAGTCTCAATCTGGTGTTTGTCCCATTTTGCGAATTCTTGGTTGGTGCGCGGACCCCAGACCTCCCAACCATAGAGGGCAATGGGCTCTATATCTGATTCAAGTATTTTCTAGCCAGATCCTAATTGGGATGTCGAATTTTTATGTTATTTATGATGGCATAGAATACCCTTCTTGCCTTGTCTTTCAGCTCGTTCCACAGCTTTGTGGAAGTTACCTGTGGCGCTGATGTTTAGGCCAAGGTATGTATAGTTTTTATGTGCTCAAGGGCAACGGTGTCTAGATGGAATTTGTATTTGTGGTCCTGGCAACTGGACCTTTTGGAACACCATTATTTTTTGCCTTACTGAGAGTTACTGTCAGGGCCCAGGTCTGACAGAATCTGTGCATAAGATCTAGGTGCTGCTGTAGGCCCTCCTTGGTTGGTGACAGAAGCACCAGATCATCACAAACAGCAGACATTTGACTTCAGATTCTAGTAGTGTGAGGCCGGGGCTGCAGACTGTTCTAGTGCCCTCGTCTGTTTTTATATATCACACACACACACACACACACACACACACACACACACACACACACACACACACACACACACACACACACACACACACACACACACACACACACACACACACACACACACACACACACACACATATATATATATATATTTATTGAAGAGGTGGGGCTTACGCTGCATCCCTGTCTCATGCCACAGCCCCGTGGAAAGAAATTCGTTTTTTTTTTTTGCCAATTTTAACCACACTTTTATTGTTTGTGTGCAAGTCTCTCTCTCTCTCTCTGTCCCTCTTTCACAAGGGGAGGAGGAGAGAGAGAGAGACAGGAGGAGAGACTGAGACCTTCCTCTGAACCCCAGGCTGCCCCTACTTTCTCCCAGCCAGACACCATCCCATCCCACAGCTTCCATCCACCATGAACGCAGGAGGAAGGGCCAAAAACCAGGCCAGTCATTATCTGGTGATAAAGACTTCGATACACTGACAGTGTCACAAATGGCACCCTATTCCCTATGTAGTGTACTACTGTTGACCAGAGCCCTATTCCCTATGTAGTACTACTGTTGACCAGGAAACCCTATTCCCTATGTAGTGCACTACTGTTGACCAGAGCCCTATTCCCTATGTAGTGCACTACTGTTGACCAGAGCCCTATTCCCCATGTAGTACACTACTGTTGACCAGAGCCTTATTCCTATATAGTGCACTACTTTAGATCAGAGCCCTATTCCCTATATAGTGCACTACTGTTGACCAGAGCCCTATTCCCTATGTAGTGCACTACTTTATACCAGAGCCCTATTCCCTATGTAAGTGCACTACTATAGAACAGAACCCTATTACCTATATAGTGCACTACTTTAGACAGAGCCCTATTCCCTATATAGTGCACTACTTTAGACCAGAGCCCTATTCCCTATGTAGTGCACTACTTTAGAACTGGTGGCCAAGCCAGGTCTCATGGGAAGTAAGCAACGATAACGTGAGGAGAATTTAACTGGTGGCCAAGCCAGGCCTCATGGAAGTAGCAACGATAACGTGAGGGAGGATTTAACTGGTGGCCAAGCCAGGCCTCATGGGAAGTAGCAACGATACCGTTAGGGAGGATTTAACTGGTGGCCAAGCCAGGCCTCATGGGGAAGTAGCAACGATAACGTGAGGGAGGATTTAACTGGTGGCCAAGCCAGGCCTCATGGGAAGTAGCAACGATAACGTGAGGAGGATTTAACTGGTGGCCAAGCCAGGCCTCATGGGAAGTAGCAACGATGCGTGAGGGAGGATTTAACTGGTGGCCAAGCCAGGCCTCATGGGAAGTAGCAACGATAACGTGAGGGAGGATTTAACTGGTGGCCAAGCCAGGCCTCATGGGAAGTAGCTTGATACCGTGAGGGAGGATTTAACTGGTGGCCAAGCCAGGTCTCATGGGAGTAGCAACGATAACGTGAGGGAGGATTTAACTGGTGGCCAAGCCAGGCCTCATGGGAAGTAGCAACGATAACGTGAGGGAGGATTTAACTGGTGGCCAAGCCAGGCCTCATGGGAAGTAGCAACGATACCGTGAGGGAGGATTTAACTGGTGGCCAAGCCAGGCCTCATGGGAAGTAGCAACGTGCGTGAGGGAGGATTTAACTGGTGCCAAGCCAGGCCTCATGGGAAGTAGCAAGCGATAACGTGAGGAGGATTTAACTGGTGGCCAAGCCAGGCCTCATGGGAAGTAGCAGCGATAACGTGAGGGAGGATTTAACTGTTGGCCAAGCCAGGCCTCATGGGAAGTAGCAACGATAACGTGAGGGAGGATTTAACTGGTGGCCAAGCCAGGCCTCATGGGAAGTAGCAACGATAACGTGAGGGAGGATTTAACTGGTGGCCAAGCCAGGCCTCATGGGAAGTAGCAACGATAACGTGAGGGAGGATTTAACTGGTGGCCAAGCCAGGCCTCATGGGAAGTAGCAACGATAACGTGAGGGAGGATTTAACTGGTGGCCAAGCCAGGCCTCATGGGAAGTAGCAACGATAACGTGAGGGAGGATTAACTGGTGGCCAAGCCAGGCCTCATGGGAAGTAGCAACGATAACGTGAGGGAGGATTTAACTGAGTGGCCAAGCCAGGCCTCATGGGAAGTAGCAACGATACCGTGAGGAGGATTTAACTGGTGGCAAGCCAGGCCTCATGGGAAGTAACAACGATAACGTGAGGGAGGATTTAACTGGTGGCAAGCCAGGCCTCATGGGAAGTAGCAACGATACCATGAGGGAGGATTTAACTGGTGGCCAAGCCAGGCCTCATGGGAAGTAGCAACGATACCGTGAGGTAGGATTTAACTGGTGGCCAAGCCAGGCCTCATGGGAAGTAGCAACGATAACGTGAGGGAGGATTTAACTGGTGGCCAAGCCAGGCCTCATGGGAAGTAACAACGATACCATGAGGGAGGATTTAACTGGTGGCCAAGCCAGGCCTCATGGGAAGTAAATAACGAAACCGTGAGGGAGGATTTAACTGGTGGCAAAGGCAGGCCTCATGGGAAGTAGCAACGATACCGTGAGGGAGGATTTAACTGGTGGCCAAGCCAGGCCTCATGGGAAGTAGCAACGATAACGTGAGGGGAGGATTTAACTGGTGGCCAAGCCAGGCCTCATGGGAAGTAACAACGATACCGTGAGGGAGGATTTAACTGGTGGCCAAGCCAGGCCTCATGGGAAGTAGCAACGATACCGTGAGGGAGGATTTAACTGGTGGCCAAGCCAGGCCTCATGGGAAGTAGCAACGATACCGTGAGGGAGGATTTAACTGGTGGCCAAGCCAGGCCTCATGGGAAGTAGCAACGATACCATGAGGGAGGATTTAACTGGTGGCCAAGCCAGGCCTCATGGGAAGTAGCAACGATAACGTGAGGGAGGATTTAACTGGTGGCCAAGCCAGGCCTCATGGGAAGTAGCAACGATAACGTGAGGGAGGATTTAACTGGTGGCCAAGCCAGGCCTCATGGGAAGTAGCAACGTGAGGGAGGATTTAACTGGTGGCCAAGCCAGGCCTCATGGGAATACTAGAGACTATTAGAGACTGGAGACTATAGACGAAGTGAATGGAGACTGTTAGAGACTAGAGACTATTAGAGACTAGAGACTGGATACTAGAGACTATTAGAGACTAGAGACTGGAGACTAGAGACTAAGTGACTGGAGACTGTTAGAGATTAGAAACTGGAGACTAGAGACTATTAGATACTAGAGACTAGAGACTAAGTGATTGGAGACTGTTAGAGACTTGTCAGAGACTATAGACTGTTAGAGACTAGAGACCGTAAGAGATTAGAGACTGTTATAGACTACAGACTGTTAGAGATTAGAAACTGGAGACTAGAGACTATTAGATACTAGAGACTAAGTGACTGGAGACCGTTAGATACTTGTCAGGGACTATAGACTGTTAGAGACTAGAGACAGTAAGAGATTAGAGACTAGAGACTGAGAGACTAGAGACTGTTAGATATTACAGACTGTTAGAGACTAGAGACTGTTAGAGATTACAGACTGTTAGAGATTAGAAACTGGAGACTAAAGACTGTAAGTGACTGGAGATTTAGAGTCTAGAGACTTAGAGAGTGTTAGAGACTAGAGACTGTTAGAGACTCGAGACTTAGAGACTAGATACTTAGAGACTAATGAATGTTAGATATTAGAAATTGGAGACTAGAGACTAAGTGACTGAGACTATTAGAGACTAGAGACTTGTGAGAGACTATAGACTGTTGGAGACTAGAGACTGTTAGAGATTAGAACCTGGAGACTAGAGACTATTAGATACTAGAGACTTGTTGGAGACTAGAGACAGTAAAGATTAGAGATTGTTAGTGACTAGAGACTTGTGAGAGACTATAGACTGTTGGAGACTAGAGACAGTAAGAGATTAGAGATTTGTTAGAGACTATAGACTAATGAGGGCCCAAACAAGCCCCAGGTGATTTTAATTCATTACCAACCCATGGGATGTCAGGGAGATGTCATCTCACATCTGCCAGGAGATCACGAGGTCATTATCTGTCAGGAGATCAGGGGATATATATATATATGCCATTTAGCTGACGCTTTTATCAGACTTACAGTCATGTGTGCATACATTCTACGTATGGGTGGTCCCGGGAATCGAACCCACTACCCTGGCGTTACAAGCGCCATGATCAGAAGGACTACAAGAGGTCAGGAGGTCTGTCAGGATCACGAGATCAGGAGGTCTGTCAGGGAGATCATGAGGTCATTATCTGCCAGGGAGATCAGGAGATCATTATCTACCAGGAAGATCACGGTTTCATTGTCTGTCAGGGAGAAGGATCAGGGAGATCAGGAGGTCATTATCTGTCAGGGAGATCAGGAGATCATTATCTGTCAGGAAGATCACGGTTTCATTGTCTGTCAGGGAGATCAGGAGGTCTGTCAGGGAGATCAGAGGTCATTATCTGTCAGGAGATCAGAGGTCATTATCTGTCAGGGAGATCAGGAGGTCTGTCAGGTAGATCAGGAGGTCATTATCGGTCAGGGAGATCACGAGGTCATTATCTGTCAGGGAGATCAGGAGGTCATTATCTGTCAGGGAGATCAGGAGGTCATTATCTGTCAGGGAGATCAGGAGGTCATTATCTGTCAGGGAGATCAGGAGGTCTGTCAGGGAGATCAGGAGGTCATTATCTGTCAGGGGAGATCAGGAGGTCAGGAGATCATGAGGTCATTATCTGTCAAGGAGATCAGGAGGTCATTATCTGTCAGGGAGATCAGGAGGTCTGTCAGGGAGATCAGGAGGTCTGTCAGGGAGATCAGGAGGTCATTATCTGTCAGGAGATCAGGAGGTCATTATCTGCCAGGGAGATCAGGAGGTCATTATCTGTCAGGGAGATCATGAGGTCATTATCTGTCAGGAGATCAGGAGGTCATTATCTGTCAGGGAGATCAGGAGGTCTGTCAGGAGATCATGAGGTCATTATCTGTCAGGGAGATCATGAGGTCAAGGAGATCAGGAGATCATTATCTGTCAAGGAGATCAGAGATCATTATCTGTCTCCTCCCTCAGGTTCACTCTCCTCCCTCTCCTGCTTCTCTTCCCTCTCTTCCTCTCTCCTTCTCCTCCCTCTGCTCCTTCTCTTCCCTCTCTTCCTCTCCTCCTTCTCCTCCCTCTCCCTCCCTCTGCTCCTTCTCTTCCCTCTCTCCTTCTCTTCCCTCTCCTCCTTCTCTCTTCCCTCCTTCCCTCTCCTCCTTCTCTCTCCTTCTCTTCCCTCTCCTCCTCTGCTCCTCTCCTCGTTCTCTTCCCTCTCCTCCCCTCTCCTCCTTCTCTTCCCCTCCTCCTTCTCCTCCTTCTCTTCCCTCTCCTCCTTCTCTTCCCTCTCCCTCCCTCCTCTCCTTCCTCTTCTCCCTCTCCTCCCTCTTCTCCCTCTCCTCCACCTCCTTCCATCTCTTCCTCTCCTCTCCTCCCATCTCTTCCCCTCCTTCCCTCCTCTTCTCCCTCTCCTCCTCTCTTCTCCCTCTCCTCCTCCCATCTCTTCCCCCTCCTCTCGTCCCATCTCTTCCCCTCTCCTCTCCTTCCTCTTCTCCCTCTCCTCCCTCTCCTCCTCCCCTCCTCCCATCTCTCCCTCTCCCTCTCCTTCCTCTTCTCCTCTCCTCCTCCCATCTCTTCCCCTCTCCTCTCCTCCCATCTCTCTTCCCCTCTCCTCTCGTCCCATCTCTTCCCTCTCCTCTCCTTCCTCTTCTCCCTCTCCTCCCTCTTCTCCCCCTCTCCTCCTCCCTCCTCCACCTTCTCCCATCTCTCCCCCTCTCCTCTCCTCCCATCTCTTCCCCTCTCCTCTCCTCCTCTTCTCCCTCTCCTCCCATCTCTTCCCCTCTCCTCCTCCTCCCTCTTCTCCCCTCGCCTCCCATCTCTTCCCCTCTCCTCTCATCTCTTCCCCTCTCCTCCTCCTCCCATCCCTTCCCCTCTCCTCTCCTCCCATCTCTTCCCCTCTCCTCTCCTCTCCTCCCATCTCCTCTCCTCCCATCTCTTCCCCTCTCCTCCCATCTCTTCCCCTCTCCTCTCCTTCCATCTCCTCTCCTCTCCTCCCATCTCTTCCCCTCTCCTCTCCTCCATCTCCTCCCTCTCTCCTCCCTGTGTTTGTCTGAATGAGTCACTGTGTGTTGTGTGTCAGGATATGAAGTCAGCTGCTTGGCAAAGGAACATAGAGTGGCATATTACCTATGAATTCCATAACTACTCAACAAGAAACAGACAACAGCTACATCACCACCTTCAACAACAACCACTTCTCAATTCAGAACGACCTACTGAGTCTCTATGATCTGGAACTCACTCCAAGTTATCCCTGTCATCATCGCTGGTTAACTCACTCCCCTGTTGTTACCAAGCTGTTACTGTTTAAACTCACTCCCTGATGTTACCAAGCTGTTACTGTTTAAACTCACTCCCCTGTTGTTACCAAGCTGTTACTGTTTAAACTCACTCCCCTGATGTTACCAAGCTGTTACTGTTTAAACTCACTCCCCGATGTTACCAAGCTGTTATGTTTAAACTCACTCCCCCTGATGTGGCCAAGCTGTTCCTGTTTAAACTCACTCCCCTGATGTTACCAAGCTGTTACTGTTTAAACTCACTCCCCTGATGTTACCAAGCTGTTACTGTTTAAACTCCCCTGATGTTACCATGCTGTTACTGTTTAAACTCACTCCCCTGATGTTATCAAGCTGTTACTGTTTAAACTCACTTCCCTGATGTTACCAAGCTGTTACTGTTTAAACTCACTCCCCCTGATGTTACCATGCTGTTGCTGTTTAAACTCACTCCCCTGATGTTACCAAGCTGTTACTGTTTAAACTCACTTCCCTGATGTTACCAAGCTGTTACTGTTTAATCTCACTCCCTGATGTTACTGTTTAAACTCACTCCCCTGATGCTACTGTTTAAACTCACTCCCTGTTGTTACAAGCTGTTACTGTTTAAACTCACTCCCCCTGATGTTACCAAGCTGTTACTGTTTAAACTCACTCCCCCTGATGTTACTCCTCTCTCCTCCTCCTCCTCTCCCCCTCTCCTCTCTTCCTCCTGTCCTCCTCCTCTCCTCCTCTCCTCCTCCTCTTCCTCTCCTTCTCCTGTCCTCTCTCCCCTTTTCCTCCTCTCTCCTCTCTCCTCTAGTCCTCCTCTCTCCTCCTCTCCTCCTCTCTCCTCCTGTACTCCTGTCCTCCTCCTGTACTCCTCTCCTCCTCTCTCCTCCTGTCCTCCTGTACTCCTCTCCTCCTCCTCTCCCCTCTCCTCCTGTACTCCCTCTCCTCCTCCTCCTCTCCCCTCTCTCCTTCCTCCTCTCCTCCTCCTCTTCCTCTCCTTCTCCTGTCCTCTCTCCCCTGTCATCCTCTCTCCTCTAGTCCTCCTCTCTCCTCCTGTCCCCCTCTCCTCCTGTCCTCCTCTCCCCACTGTCCTCCTCTCCTCCTCCTCTCCCCTCTCCCCCCTCTCCCCCTCTCCTCCTCCTCTCCTCCTGTACTCCTCTACTCCTCCTCTCCCCACTGTCCTCCTCTCCTCCTCCTCTCCCCCCTCTCCCCCTCTCCCCTCTCCTCTTCCTCTCCTCCTGTACTCCTCTACTCCTCCTCTCCCCACTGTCCTCCTCTCTGCCTCTGTGCCTGTTATGTGACTGAATGACAGAGTGCAGGCTGTCTGGGAGACTGTGTGTGGGAGAGCAGGCAGTGCTATAAACTCCAAGCTCTGCCAGCCCTAGACCTGTCTGTCTGTCTCTCTGCCTGCCCTAGGCCTGTCTGTCTCTCTGTCTCTCTTCCTGCCCTAGACCTGTCTGTCTGTCTCTCTGCCTGCCCTAGACCTGTCTGTCTGTCTCTCTGCCTGCCCTAGGCCTGTCTGTCTCTCTGTCTCTCTTCCTGCCAGCCTGCAGTCTCAGCTCAAAGTGCTTTCAGGGGTTTTTGAACTTTCTTAACCCAGCTAAGGGGGCATCAACTAGTCCCCTTAATGTGGAAAGTATGAGGGACTCCACTCTCTCCTCTCTCCACTCTCCACTCTCTCCTCTCCACTCTCTACTCTCTACTCTCTCCACTCTCCACTCTCTACTCTCCACTCTACTCCACTCTCCACTCTCCACTCTACTCTCCACTCTCCACTCTCCACTCTCTCCCTCTCCACTCTCTACTCTCTACCTCCACTCTACTCCACTCTCCACTCTACTCTCCACTCTCCACTCTCCACTCTCCACTCTCCACTCTCTGCTCTCCACTCTCCACTCTCTCCTCTCTCTACTCTCTCTCCTCTCTCCACTCTCCACTCTCTACTCTCCACTCTCCACTCTCTCCTCTCCACTCTACTCCACTCTCCACTCTCTACTTCCACTCTCCACTCTCCTCTACTCCACTCTCCACTCTCCACTCCACTCTCCACTCTCTCCTCTACTCCACTCTCCACTCTCCACTCTACTCTCCACTCTCCACTCTCCACTCTCCTCTACTCCACTCTCCACTCTCTCCTCTACTCTCTACTCTCCACTCTCCACTCTACTCCACTCTCCACTCTCTGCTCTCCACTCTCCACTCTCTCCTCTCCACTCTCCACTCTCTACTCTCTCCACTCCACTCTCCACTCTACTCCACTCTCCACTCTCCACTCTCCACTCCACTCTCCACTCTCTCCACTCTCCACTCTCCACTCCACTCTCCACTCTCTACTCTCTCCACTCCACTCTCCACTCTCTCTTCTCAACTCTCTACTCTCCACTCTCCACACTCTCCTCTCCACTCTACTCCACTCTCTCCACTCCACTTTACTCCACTCTCCACTCCACTCTCCACCCCTCTACTCTCCACTCTACTCCACTCTCCACTCTCTACTCTCCACTCTACTCCACTCTCCACTCCACTCTCCACTCCACTCTCCACTCTCCACTCTACTCCACTCTCCACTCCACTCTCTACTCTCCACTCTCCACTCTCCACTCTACTCCACTCTCCACTCCACTCTCTACTCTCTCCACTCCACTCTCCACTCTACTCCACTCTCCACTCTCCACTCCACTCTCCACTCTCTCCACTCTCCACTCTCCACTCCACTCTCCACTCTCTCTTCTCCACTCTCTACTCTCCACTCTCTCCTCTCCACTCTACTTCACTCTCCACTCTCTACTCTCTCCACTCCACTTTACTCCACTCTCCACTCCACTCTCCACCCCTCTACTCTCCACTCTACTCCACTCTCCACTCTCTACTCTCCACTCTACTCCACTCTCCACTCCACTCCACTCTCCACTCTCCACTCTCCACTCTACTCCACTCTCCACTCTCCACTCCACTCCACTCTCCACTCTCCACTCCACTCTCCACTCTCCACTCTCTCCACTCTACTCCACTCTCCACTCCACTCTCCACTCTCTACTCTCCACTCTCTACTCTCCTCTCCACTCTCCTCTCCACTCTCCACTCCACTCCACTCTCCACTCTCCACTCTCCACTCTCCACTCTACTCTCTCCACTCTCCACTCTACTCTCCACTCTACTCTCCACTCTACTCTCCACTCTCCATTCGGTAAACTACTGTCTGGTCAACTGAGAAAGATGATCTCTGCAGTCTCCAAGTTGTTGAGAGGAGCCAGCATATAATCTCTTAGATTTAAATGCCCCCCCCCCCACCCCCATATTCCCAAAAGTAGAACAATACACAGGTGAACAGGGAACCATTTAGGACGCCCCCTTAGCCAATCCGTCCCTCCCTCCCCTCTCACTACTTCCTGAAAGGTCACTGCGCTCCGGTCCACAGTAGTACCATTGTAGTGGTAATGGTGGTCAGTGTCCCAAATGGAACCATATTCCCTATATAGTGCACTACTTTAGACCAGGACCCTATTCCCTGTATAGTGCACTACTTTAGACCAGAGCCCTATTCCCTGTATAGTGCACTACTTTAGACCAGAGCCCTATTCCCTATATAGTGCACTACTTTAGACCAGAGCCCTATTCCCTGTATAGTACACTACTTTAGACCAGAGCCCTATTCCCTGTATAGTGCACTACTTTAGACCAGAGCCCTATTCCCTATATAGTGCACTACTTTAGACCAGGGCCTATAGGGTAGTGCACTAGTTTAGACCAGGACCCTATAGGGTAGTGCACTACTTTAGACCAGGGCCTATAGGGTAGTAGTACACTACTTTAGACCAGGACCCTATAGGGTAGTGCACTACTTTAGACCAGGACCCTATAGGGTAGTTCACTACTTTAGACCAGGACCCTATAGGGTAGTAGTGCACTACTTTCAACCAGGGCCTATAGGGTAGTAGTGCACTAAAAAGGGGATAGGATGGCATTTGAGACACAGCATACCAAGACGTTGGCACCGTTCTCTGTTATGCTGTCTGCTGGTGGAAAACGGCCTCGGTGTGTTTAGATGTAACCGTGGAAACACTGGAAATGGAAGTGGCTCTTACGAAATGGATTCCATCCTCCTGAGTGTTCAGAAACAGCTGCCTTGTCGTTCTGGACGGAGGTCACCTCTCACAACCAAACCTGCCTTATCGTTCTGGACAGAGGTCACCTCTCACAACCAAACCTGCCTTAACGTTCTGGACAGAGGTCACCTCTCACAACCAAACCTGCCTTATCGTTCTGGACGGAGGTCACCTCTCACAACCAAACCTGCCTTATCGTTCTGGACGGAGGTCACCTCTCACAACCAAACCTGCCTTATCGTTCTGGACGGAGTCACCTCTCACAACCAAACCTGCCTTATCGTTCTGGACGGAGGTCACCTCTCACAACCAAACCTGCCTTATCGTTCTGGACAGAGGTCACCTCTCACAACCAAACCTGCCTTAACGTTCTGGACAGAGGTCACCTCTCACAACCGTACCTGCCTTAACGTTCTGGACGGAGGTCACCTCTCACAACGGTACCTGCCTTAAAGTTCTGGACAAAGGTCACCTCTCACAACCAAACCTGCCTTATCGTTCTGGACGGAGGTCACCTCTCACAACCAAACCTGCCTTATCGTTCTGGACAGAGGTCACCTCTCACAACCGTACCTGCCTTAACGTTCTGGACGGAGGTCACCTCTCACAACGGTACCTGCCTTAAAGTTCTGGACAAAGGTCACCTCTCACAACCAAACCTGCCTTAACGTTCTGGACGGAGGTCACCTCTCACAACGGTACCTGCCTTAAAGTTCTGGACAAAGGTCACCTCTCACAACCAAACCTGCCTTAACGTTCTGGACAGAGGTCACCTCTCACAACAAAAACCTGCCTTATCCTTCTGGACAGAGGTCACCTGTCACAACCAAACCTGCCTTATCGTTCTGGACAGAGGTCACCTCTCAGAAACAAACACCTGCCTTATCATTCTGGAAGGAGGTCACCTGTCAGAAACAAACACCTGCCTTATCATTCTGGAAGGAGGTCACCTGTCAGAAACAAACACCTGCCTTATCGTTCTGGAAGGAGGTCACCTCTCAGAAACAAACACCTGCCTTATCATTCTGGAAGGAGGTCACCTCTCAGAAACAAACACCTGCCTTATCCTTCTGGAAGGAGGTCACCTCTCACAACAAAACCTGCCTTATCGTTCTGGAAGGAGGTCACCTCTCACAACAAAACCTGCCTTATCATTCTGGAAGGAGGTCACCTCTCAGAAACAAACACCTGCCTTATCGTTCTGGAAGGAGGTCACCTCTCAGAAACAAACACCTGCCTTATCCTTCTGGAAGGAGGTCACCTCTCAGAAACAAACACCTGCCTTATCATTCTGGAAGGAGGGTACCTCTCAGAAACAAACACCTGCCTTATCCTTCTGGACAGAGGTCACCTCTCAGAAACAAACACCTGCCTTATCGTTCTGGAAGGAGGTCACCTCTCAGAAACAAACACCTGCCTTATCATTCTGGAAGGAGGTCACCTCTCAGAAACAAACACCTGCCTTATCATTCTGGAAGGAGATCACCTCTCAGAAACAAACACCTGCCTTATCATTCTGGAAGGAGGGTACCTCTCAGAAACAAACACCTGCCTTATCATTCTGGAAGGAGGTCACCTCTCAGAAACAAACACCTGCCTTATCATTCTGGAAGGAGGTCACCTCTCACAACAAAACCTGCCTTATCATTCTGGAAGGAGGTCACCTCTCAGAAACAAACACCTGCCTTATCATTCTGGAATGAGGTCACCTCTCAGAAACAAACACCTGCCTTATCATTCTGGAAGGAGGTCACCTCTCAGAAACAAACACCTGCCTTATCATTCTGGTAGGAGAGTACCTCTCAGAAACAAAAACCTGCCTTATCCTTCTGGAAGGAGGTACCTCTCAGAAACAAACACCTGCCTTATCATTCTGGAAGGAGGTCACCTCTCAGAAACAAACACCTGCCTTTTCATTCTGGAAGGAGGTCACCTCTCAGAAACAAACACCTGCCTTATCATTCTGGAAGGAGGTCACCTCTCAGAAACAAACACCTGCCTTATCGTTCTGGAAGGAGGTCACCTCTCAGAAACAAACACCTGCCTTATCATTCTGGAAGGAGGTCACCTCTCAGAAACAAACACCTGCCTTATCATTCTGGAAGGAGGGTACCTCTCAGAAACAAACACCTGCCTTTTCATTCTGGAAGGAGGTCACCTCTCAGAAACAAACACCTGCCTTATCATTCTGGAAGGAGGTCACCTCTCAGAAATAAACACCTGCCTTATCGTTCTGGAAGGAGGTCACCTCTCAGAAACAAACACCTGCCTTATCGTTCTGGAAGGAGGTCACCTCTCAGAAACAAACACCTGCCTTTTCATTCTGGAAGGAGGTCACCTCTCAGAAACAAAAACCTGCCTTATCATTCTGGAAGGAGGTCACCTCTCAGAAACAAACACCTGCCTTATCCTTCTGGAAGGAGGGTACCTCTCAGAAACAAACACCTGCCTTATCGTTCTGGAAGGAGGTCACCTCTCAGAAACAAACACCTGCCTTTTCGTTCTGGAAGGAGTTCACCTCTCAGAAACAAACACCTGCCTTATCATTCTGGGAGGAGGTCACCTGTCAGAAACAAACACCTGCCTTATCATTCTGGAAGGAGGGTACCTCAGAATCAACTGTAATGTGTGTAGATGAAACAGTAGAAACACACGTCAGGTGGTGAGAGACAGATTTAGTTTGGGTTAATATTTCATTATTTCTGCTAGCATCTGTCAGGCCTCATCTCCCTCCGTGCTTCCGAGATGACTAAATATTTCATTATTTCTGCTAGCATCTGTCAGACCTCATCTACCTCCGTGCTTCCGAGATGACTAAATATTTCATTATTTCTGCTAGCATCTGTCAGTCCTCATCTACCTCCATGCTTCCGAGATGACTAAATATTTCATTATTTCTGTCAGGCCTCATCTACCTTCGTGCTTCGAGATGACTAAATATTTCATTATTTCTGTCAGGCCTCATCTACCTTCGTGCTTCCGAGATGACTAAATATTTCATTATTTCTGCTAGCATCTGTCAGGCCTCATCTACCTCCGTGCTTCCGAGATGACTAAATATTTCATTATTTCTGCTAGCATCTGTCAGGCCTCATCTACCTCCGTGCTTCCGAGATGACTAAATATTTCATTATTTCTGCTAGCATCTGTCAGGCCTCATCTACCTCCGTGCTTCCGAGATGACTAAATATTTCATTATTTCTGCTAGCATCTGTCAGGCCTCATCTACCTCCGTGCTTCCAAGATGAATAAATATTTCATTATTTCTGCTAGCATCTGTCAGTCCTCATCTACCTCCGTGCTTCCGAGATGACTAAATATTTCATTGAATCAGGTGGAGACTGAAGTTCAAGCCACACCTGAGACGACTGAAACTGCAACCGTGAGCAACCATGCAATCTCTGAAAGTAAACAGAGTACATACCTGTTTATCCAAGATGAGTACCCCCTCCATCCCCCAAAACAGAGTAGATACCTGTTTATCCAAGATGAGTCCCCCCCCCAGAACAGAGTAGATACCTGTTTGCTTATTTATCTGTGTCTCTAGGTAGCTTAGTGGTTAGCGCATTGGGCCAATAACAGAAAGGTTGCTGGTTCGAATCCCTTAGCTGACAAGCTAAAAATAAATCTGTCGTTCTGCCCCTGAGCAATGCTGTTAACACAACGGACGCTGTGGGATGTTGATTATGGCAGCCCCCCCCACACACACCTCTCTGATTCAGAGGGGTTGGGTTAAATGCGGAAAGACACATTTCAGTTGTACAACTGACGAGGTATCTCTGTTTAAGGAGTGGGGGTTTTTGTTAAAGGAGAGATTTATTTTGTGGAGATTTGAGATACCAACAGAATCAGAAGGACAGTTGGTTTTCAAGGCCTGAGGAAACGTAACTGTGGAACACTGATGGAGAGAGAGATTTAATAACACAGATATACCTCCTCCTCCCCCCTTACTTCATGCATATACAACATCCCCCGTCCCTAATTGTGGATCATCTCTTGGGTTTGCACATTACATTTATAAATATCACACGTGGGATGTGTGTGTGTGTGTGTGTGTGTGTGTGTGTGTGTGTGTGTGTGTGTGTGTGTGTGTGTGTGTGTGTGTGTGTGTGTGTGTGTGTGTGTGTGTGTGTGTGTGTGTGTGTGTGTGTGTGTGTGTGTGTGTGTCTGCCTGTGTGTATGTTGTCCTGTGTGTGTGTTTATAGGGGGATCTCAGACCAATATGTTGTCCTGTGTATGTGTGTTTAGATCTCAGACCAATATGTTTTCCTGTGTGTGTGTTTATAGGGGGATCTCAGACCAATATGTTTTCCTGTGTGTGTGTTTATAGGGGGATCTCAGACCAATATGTTGTCCTGTGTGTGTGTTTATATGTGGATCTCAGACCAATATTGTGCTATCATCTGTCAACTGCACACTCCTGACCTGTGTCTTTCATCAAACCAATTGCCTTGATTAACAAAGTTGAGAATACAATTACCTAATGGCTGTTATATGAGAGAGAGAGAGAGAGAGAGAGAGAGAGAGAGAGAGAGAGAGAGAGAGAGAGAGAGAGAGAGAGAGAGAGAGAGAGAGAGAGAGAGAGGGAGACAGAGAGAGGAGAGAGGGAGAGAGAGGGAGAGAGAGAGAGAGAGAGAGAGAGAGAGAGAGAGAGAGAGAGAGAGAGAGAGAGAGAGAGAGAGAAACAGAGAGAGAGAGCAACTCAATCAATAAGCACCATTACCTTAATGCCGATGATTGTAAAGACAATGAAAAAAAAAAAAAAAAAGCTGCATTTACACAGGCAGCCCAATTCTAATCCTTTTTCACTAATTGGTAATTTGATGTGATGTGAAAAAAAACATCAGAATTGGGCTGCCTGTGTAAATGAAGCCCTTTGGCTCAGGCCTCTACTGAACATGGCTGGTTTGGAGCACGATGCAGCTCGTCCTCACATCCCCTTTTCCTGATTGCATCCAAAATGGCGACCTATTCCCTATATAGTGCCACTACTTTTGTCCAGAGGCCTATGGGGAATACGGTGCCATTTGGGATGGAGCCCTTGACTCTCAACTGGAGTGTCTGCTTGTCGTCAACAGTGTAGTATGAGCTGAAGGAGTTAGTCTGTAGTCTGAGCTGAAGGAGTTAGTCTGTAGTATGAACTGAAGGAGTTAGTCTGTAGTCTGAGCTGAAGGAGTTAGTCTGTAGTATGAACTGAAGGAGTTAGTCTGTAGTATGAGCTGAAGGAGTTAGTCTGTAGTATGAGCTGAAGGAGTTAGTCTGTAGTCTGACAGGAGCCAGAACGGTCCATAGGACAGGAGCCAGAACGGTCCATAGGACAGGAGCCAGAACGGTCCATAGGACAGGAGCCAGAACGGTCCATAGGACAGGAGCCAGAACGGCCCATAGGACAGGAGCCAGAACGGCCCATAGGGCAGGAGCCAGAACGGTCCACAGGACAGGAGCCAGAACGGTCCACAGGACAGGAGCCAGAATGGTCCATAGGACAGGAGCCAGAACGGCCCATAGGACAGGAGCCAGAACGGTCCATAGGACAGGAGCCAGAACGGTCCATAGGACAGGAGCCAGAACGGCCCATAGGACAGGAGCCAGAACGGCCCATAGGGCAGGAGCCAGAACGGTCCACAGGACAGGAGCCAGAACGGTCCACAGGGCAGGAGCCAGAACGGTCCACAGGGCAGGAGCCAGAACGGCCCATAGGACAGGAGCCAGAACGGTCCATAGGACAGGAGCCAGAACGGTCCACAGGACAGGAGCCAGAACGGTCCATAGGGCAGGAGCCAGAACGGTCCATAGGACAGGAGCCAGAACGGCCCATAGGACAGGAGCCAGAACGGTCCACAGGGCAGGAGCCAGAACGGCCCATAGGACAGGAGCCAGAACGGCCCATAGGGCAGGATCCAGAACGGCCCGTAGGGCAGGAGCCAGAACGGTCCACAGGGCAGGAGCCAGAACGGCCCATAGGACAGGAGCCAGAACGGCCCATAGGACAGGAGCCAGAACGGTCCATAGGGCAGGAGCCAGAACGGCCCATAGGACAGGAGCCAGAACGACCCATAGGGTAGGATCCAGAACGGCCCGTAGGGCAGGAGCCAGAACGGTCCACAGGGCAGGAGCCAGAACGGCCCATAGGACAGGAGCCAGAACGGCCCATAGGACAGGAGCCAGAATGGTCCATAGGACAGGAGCCAGAACGGCCCATAGGGCAGGATCCAGAACGGCCCGTAGGGCAGGAGCCAGAATGGCCCACAGGGCAGGAGCCTGAACAGCCCACAGGGTAGGAGCCTATCTCCGGATTAGGTAGTGTGAGGCAGCTAGATGTTCATCCCCGGACAGGACGTCTATCGCGGCATCATCCATATGTGTTGGTCATTACTGAGACGTGGTTAAGGAAGAGTGATTTGAATACTGATGTTAACCTTTAATATAATAATAATAATATATGCCATTTAGCAGACACTTTTATCCAAAGCGACTTACAGTCATGTGTTTCAAATAGCTCTTTGTTGACTGTTTCTGGGTGTTATCGTCCTCCATCAGCACCGGCCTGTACCCTACCTGCCCTAAGGCCCTTACACTAAGTCTGAATCTGTCCTGCTAGGGGGCAGGGAACATCTGGGTGACCTAAACTGGGATATGCTTAAACCACCTGACCAAGTCCTAAAGCACTGGGACTCCCTAAATCATTCTCAGATTATCCTACAAGGTCTGACTCCAACCACCCAGAAAAGGCTACTCTCCTCAGTGTCATCCTCACAGTAATCCTGACTGGTATCAGTCTGCTGTTTTCTGCAACGACCTTAGTGATCATTGTTTTACAGTCTGTGTTCGTAATGGCTACTCAGTGAAACGACCTGTCCTGATTTGTCACAGACGCTTGGTTTAAACAACTTTAATGAGCAAGCCTTCCTTCATGACCTGGCCTCTGTAAAATGGTATAGAATCAGCTTGATCCCACTCTGTCGAAGACACATGGACCTTCTCCCTCTGTCGAAGACACATGGACCTTCTCCCTCTGTCGAAGACACATGGACCTTCTCCCTCTGTCGAAGACACATGGACCTTCCCCCTCTGTCGAAGACACATGGACCTTCCCCCTCTGTCGAAGACACATGGACCTTCCCCCTCTGTCGAAGACACATGGACCTTCTCCCTCTGTCGAAGACGCATGGACCTTCTCCCTCTGTCAAAGACGCATGGACCTTCTCCCTCTGTCGAAGACACATGGACCTTCTCCCTCTGTCGAAGATGCATGGACCTTCCCCCTCTGTCGAAGACACATGGACCTTCCCCCTCTGTCGAAGACACATGGACCTTCCCCCTCTGTCGAAGACACATGGACCTTCCCCCTCTGTCGAAGACACATGGACCTTCTCCCTCTGTCGAAGACGCATGGACCTTCTCCCTCTGTCAAAGACGCATGGACCTTCTCCCTCTGTCGAAGACACATGGACCTTCTCCCTCTGTCGAAGACGCATGGACCTTCTCCCTCTGTCGAAGACGCATGGACCTTCTCCCTCTGTCGAAGACACATGGACCTTCCCCTCTGTCGAAGACATGGACCTTCCCCTCTGTCGAAGACACATGGACCTTCTCCTCTGTCGAAGACACATGGACCTTCTCCTCTGTCGAAGACACATGGACCTTCTCCCTCTGTCGAAGACACATGGACCTTCTCCCTCTGTCGAAGACGCATGGACCTTCTCCTCTGTCGAAGACACATGGACCTTCCCCTCTGTCGAAGACACATGGACATTCCCCCTCTGTCGAAGACACATGGACCTTCTCCCTCTGTCGAAGACACATGGACCTTCTCCCTCTGTCGAAGACACATGGACCTTCTCTTTCGAAATCTTGTCAGGAATTGTTAAACATCTTGTCAGTGGTAGTGTTAACAAACACGTCACCATGAAGAAAATGAGGATTTAAAACAGGTTCAGCCTCCTGGTTCGACCGTGATCTAGCAGAGTTACTCCACCTCAAGAATTTCATTTGGCGAAAGGCTCGGCACACGCACACTCAGGCCGACTGGCTCTCATTCAGGCAAATTTCAGAGAAATGAGTGCACTCAGGCTATCTGGAAGGCCAAAGTTAGTTACTTTAAGGAGCAGGTTTCTCTCTGTGGGTCTAACCCCAAGAAGTTCTGGAAAACGGTTAAAGACCTGGAGAATAAACCCTCCCCTCACAGCTGCCGATGTCCATTAATGTTGATGGTGTGGTTGTTACTGACAAGAAGCACATGGCTGAGCTCTTTAATCACCACCTCATTAAGTCAGGATTCCTTTTTGACTCAGACATGCCTCCTCGTCCGTCCAACCTTTTCTTCATCTTCCACCCTTCTAACGCGACTAGGCCCCGACGCTCCCTGCAAGCGGTCACTGAGTCCAAGGGGCTAAAGGAGCTCCTTAAACTTGACCCAAAAAAACATCTGAGTCAGATGGTTTAGACCCTTTCTTCTTTGAGGTTGCTGCCCCTATCATCACCAAGCCTATCTCTGACCTTTTAAACCTGTCTCTCCTCTCTTCTTTAAGGTTGCTGACCCTATCATCACCAAGCCCTATCTCTGACCTTTTTAACCTGTCTCTCCTCTCTTCTTTAAGGTTGCTGCCCCTATCATCACCAAGCCTATCTCTGACCTTTATAACCTGTCTCTTCTTTAAGGTTGCTGCCCCTATCATCACCAAGCCCTATCTCTGACCTTTTTAAACCTGTCTCTCCTCTCTGGGGAGGTTCCCATTGCTTGAAAGACAGCCATGGTTCATCCTGTATTTAAAGGTGGGAGATCAAGCTGATCCTAACTGTTACAGGCCTACTTCTATGTTGACCTGTTTATCAAACGTGTTGGAAAAACTTGTCAATAATCAACTGACTGGCTTTCTTGATGTCTTTAGTATTCTCTCTGGTTTGCAATCTGGTTTCCCGCTCAGGTTATGGGACGTGTCACTGCAACCTTAAAAGGTCCTCAGTGATGTCACAATCGCCCTTGATTCTAAGCTGCTCTTTTTAATGACTTGTCCAAAGCCTTTGATGCGGTAGAACATTCCATTCCTAGGCCCCGCGCTCTTCTCAATTTACATCAACAACATAGCTCAGGCAGGAGGAAGCTCTCTCATCCATTTATATGTAGATGTCTTATACTCAACTGGCCCTCAGCGGATTTTGTGTTAATCGCTCTACAACAAAGCTTTCTTAGTGTCCAAACAAGCTTTCTGCCCTTAACCTTGTTCTGAACACCTCCAAAACAAAGGTCATGTGGTTTGTAAGAATAATATAATAATAATAATAATATATGCCATTTAGCAGACGCTTTTATCCAAAGCGACTTACAGTCATGTGTGCATACATTCTACGTATGGGTGGTCCCGGGAGAAAATAAGGAAGTGTGTGTGTGTGGGAAGAGAATGCCCTCTTCCCACAGGTGTTTTTACTGCCTCTGAGGGTTTAGAGCTCGAGGTAGTCACCTCACACAAGTACTTGGGAGTATGGCTAGACGGTACACTGTCCTTCTCTCAGCGTATATCAAAGCTGCAGGCTAAAGTTAAATCTAGACTTGGTTTCCTCTATCATAATCACTCCTCTTGTTGTGGTGTCTTAGGTCTCTCTTTATGTAGTGTTGTGTTGTCTTAGGTCTCTTTATGTAGTGTTGTGTTGTCTTAGGTCTCTCTTTATGTTGTGGTGTCTTAGGTCTCTCTTTATGTAGTGTTGTGTTGTCTTAGGTCTGTCTTTATGTAGTGTTGTGTTGTCTTAGGTCTGTCTTTATGTAGTGTTGTCTTAGGTCTCTCTTTATGTAGTGTTGTGTTGTCTTAGGTCTGTCTTTATGTAGTGTTGTGTTGTCTTAGGTCTCTCTTATGTAGTGTTGTGTTGTCTTAGGTCTGTCTTTATGTAGTGTTGTGTTGTCTTAGGTCTCTCTTTATGTAGTGCTGTGGTGTCTTAGGTCTCTCTTTATGTAGTGTTGTGTTGTCTTAGGTCTCTCTTTATGTAGTGTTGTGTTGTCTTCGGTCTCTCTTTATGTAGTGTTGTGTTGTCTTAGGTCTCTCTTTATGTAGTGTTGTGTTGTCTTAGGTCTCTTTATGTAGTGTTGTGTTGTCTTAGGGCTCTCTTTATGTTGGTTTCCTCTATTGTAATCGCTCATCTTTCACCCCAGCTGCCAAACTCACCCTGATTCAGATGACCATCCTACCCAGGCTAGATTACGGAGACATAATTTATAGATCGGCAGGTAAGGGTGCTCTCTCGAGGCTAGATGTTCTTTACCATTCGGCCATCAGATGTACCACCCATGCTCCTTATAGGACACATCACTGCACTCTATACTCCTCTGTAAACTGGTCATCTCTGTATACCCGTCGCAAGACCCACTGGTTGATGCTTATTTATAAAACCCTCTTAGGCGTCACGACCCCCTATCTGAGATATCTACTGCAGCCCTCATCCTCCACACACACCACCCGTTCTGCCAGTCTCTACTACAGCCCTCATCCTCCACACACACAACACCCGTTCTGCCAGTCTCTACTACAGCCTCATCCTCCACACACAACACCCGTTCTGCCAGTCTCTACTACAGCCCTCATCCCTCCACATACAACACCCGTTCTGCCAGTCTCTACTACAGCCCTCATCCTCCACACACACAACACCCGTTCTGCCAGTCTCTACTACAGCCCTCATCCTCCACACACACAACACCAGTTCTGCCAGTCTCTACTACAGCCCTCATCCTCCACACACACAACACCCGTTTCTGCCAGTCTCTACTACAGCCCTCATCCTCCACACACATACCTGGGTCGCTCGTCTTTTCAGTTCGCTGACAGTCGCTGACAGTCGCTGACAGTCTTATACTCAGCTTTGTGAGATGTATTGTTGTCTCGACCTTCTTGCTCTTTGTGCTGCTGGCTGTGCCCACAATGTTTTACCTTGTTTTGTGCTGCTACCATGTTGTGATGCTACCATGTTGTGATGCTACCATGTTGTGTTGCTACCATGCTGTGCTGCTACCATGTTGAGGTGCTACCATGTAGTGCTGCTACCATGTTGAGCTGCTACCATGTTGTGCTGCTACCATGTTGTGCTGCTACCATGTTGTGATGCTACCATGTTGTGGTGCTACCATGTTGTGTTGCTACCATGCTGTGCTGCTACCATGTTGAGGTGCTACCATGTTGTGTTGCTACCATGTAGTGCTGCTACCATGTAGTGCTGCTACCATGTTGAGCTGCTACCATGTTGTGCTGCTACCATGTTGAGGTGCTACCATGTTGAGCTGCTACCATGTTGTGTTGCTACCATGCTGTGCTGCTACCATGTTGAGGTGCTACCATGTTGTGTTGCTACCATGTTGAGCTGCTACCATGTTGTGCTGCTACCATGTTGAGGTGCTACCATGTTGAGGTGCTACGATGTTGTGCTACCATGTTGAGCTGCTACCATGTTGAGCTGCTGCCATGTTGTTGTCATGTTGTGTTGCTACCATGCTACGTTGTTGTCTTAGGTCTCTCTTTATGTAGTGTAGTGTTGTCTTAGGTCTCTCTTTATGGAGTGTTGTGGTGTCTTAGGTCTCTCTTTATGTAGTGTTGTGGTGTCTTAGGTCTCTCTTTATGTAGTGTTGTCTTAGGTCTCTTTATGTAGTGTTGTGTTGGGTCTCTCTTTATGTAGTGTTATGGTGTCTTAGGTCTCTCTTTATGTAGTGTTGTGTTGTCTTAGGTCTCTCTTTATGTAGTGTTGTGGTGTCTTAGGTCTCTCTTTATGTAGTGTTGTCTTAGGTCTCTCTTTATGTAGTGTTGTGTTGGGTCTCTCTTTATGTAGTGTTGTGTTGGGTCTCTCTTTATGTAGTGTTGTGTTGTCTTAGGTCTCTTTATGTAGTGTAGTGTTGTCTTAGGTCTCTCTTTATGTAGTGTAGTGTTGTCTTGAGTCTCTCTTTATGTAGTGTTGTGTTGTCTTAGGTCTCTCTTTATGTAGTGTTGTGTTGTCTTAGGTCTCTCTTTATGTAGTGTTGTGTTGTCTTAGGTCTCTCTTATGTAGTGTTGTGTTGTCTTAGGTCTCTCTTTATGTAGTGTTGTCTCAGGTCTCTCTTTATGTAGTGTTGTGGTGTCTTAGGTCTCTCTTTATGTAGTGTTGTCTTAGGTCTCTCTTTATGTAGTGTTGTGTTGGGTCTCTCTTTATGTAGTGTTGTGTTGTCTTAGGTCTCTCTTTATGTAGTGTGTGTTGTCTTAGGTCTTAGTGTTGTCTCTCTTTATGTAGTGTTGTCTTGGGTCTCTTTTTATGTAGTGTTGTCTTAGGTCTCTCTTTATGTAGTGTTGTGTTGTCTTAGGTCTCTCTTTATGTAGTGTTGTGTTGTCTTAGGTCTCTCTTTATGTAGTGTTGTGTTGTCTTAGGTCTCTCTTTATGTAGTGTTGTGTTGTCTTTATGTAGTTGTCTCTCTTTATGTAGTGTTGTCTTAGGTCTCTCTTTATGTAGTGTTGTCTTAGGTCTCTCTTTATGTAGTGTTGTCTTAGGTCTCTCTTTATGTAGTGTTGTGTTGTCTTCGGTCTCTCTTTATGTAGTGTTGTGTTGTCTTAGGTCTCTCTTTATGTAGTGTTGTGTTGTCTTAGGTCTCTCTTTATGTAGTGTTGTGTTGTCTTAGGTCTCTTTATGTAGTGTTGTCTTAGGTCTCTCTTTATGTAGTGTTGTGTGTCTTGTCTTATGTTGTGTTGTCTTAGGTCTCTCTTTATGTAGTGTTGTGTTGTCTTAGGTCTCTCTTTATGTAGTGTTGTGTTGTCTTAGGTCTCTCTTTATGTAGTGTTGTTGTCTTAGGTCTCTCTTTATGTAGTGTTGTGTTGTCTTAGGTCTCTCTTTATGTAGTGTTGTCTTAGGTCTCTCTTTATGTAGTGTTGTGTTGTCTTGGGTCTCTC